>NW_014577321.1:74150-79150 GCF_000485595.1 Priapulus caudatus | reverse complement strand
CGCTACGTGAAACCGTCTAACATACTGACGTTACATGACGCAGCCATACAAGCTGACGCTACATGACGCTACGTGAAACAGTCTAACATACTGACGTTACATGACGCAGCCGTACAAGCTAACGCTACATGACGCTACGTGAAACAGTCTAACATACTGACGCTACGTGACGCAGCCTTACAAGCTGACGCTACATGACGCTACGTAAAACAGTATAACATACTGACGCTACGTGACGCAGCCTTACAAGCTGACATTACATGACGAAACATGGCGCTCGCTCATCTCTATCTACGTCTTCGCTCTATTAATTATAATAATATTTAATATTAATTATTAATTATAAGTGATTACTAGTAATTCGCTGCGAAACACCGCGCGCACTTCCCGGGCTGCCACGCTAAGTCTTCCGCCAAGGTTGCACGACGACAAACATGTGCGGATTAAGGGAAGCCGAAGCTCGCTAACTCAAACTCTCGGCTTAATACGCAACGTGTCTTCCGTCACCTTAACGCGAACTAACGATGAAGATGATAAAGACGAAGAATCGTGAGAAGCGAGAGAGGCCATATGCCACTGAGCTCATCTATGTATCTATCTATCTATGTATGTATCTATTTATCTATCTATCTATCTATCTATCTATCTATCTATCTATCTATCTATCTATCTATCTATCTATCTATCTATCTAATCTATCTATCTATCTATTTATCTATCTATCTATCTATTTATCTATCTATCTATCTATCTATTTATCTATCTATCTACCTATCTATCTAACTATCTATCTATCTATCTATCTATCTATCTATCTATCTATCTATCTATCTATCTATCTATCTATCTATCTATCTATCTATCTATCTATCTATCAATCTATCCATCTATCTATCTATCAATCCATCTATCTATCTTATATCTGTCTGTCTGTCCCTCTGCCTGTATATCCATCTATCTATCTATCTATCTATCTATCTATCTATCTATCTATCTATCTATCTATCTATCTATCTATCTATCTATCTATCTATCTATCTATCTATCTATCTATCTATCTATCTATCTATCTATCTATCTATCTATCTATCTAGCTAGCTAGCTAGTTAGTGTGTGTGTGTATATATAGCAAGAGTAGATAATGTGTCTAATCAAGTGTGTTATTATCTACTCTTGATATATATGTATGACTTATCTAGCTATCTACCTATCCGTCAGTCTGTCTGCTTGCCTGTCAGTCAGTCTGTCCGTCCGTCCACTCATCCGTCCGCCCGTCCGCCCGTCTGCCTGTCTGTCTGCCTGTCTGTCTGCCTGGCTGTCTATCTGTTTGTTTTGTCTTCGTAAAATATATTGATCTATCGATCTAGAAATTAATAAAAATAAAATAGAATGAATTTTGTACGCCAAGATTATCCATTTCAATTGAATGAGTCTGACAATTCTACGCCGCATCCCTTATACAGGTGCTGCCGCAGCAGCTTATGCGGCGGCATTTTGCCTTATGCAGATCTCCGCGCGATCGATCGCCCTCTCTCGGCCAGGATGTGTAACAAATAACACATAAACACGCGCACACACTACACGCGCTAACATCCCACACGCACGCACACGCGCTCACACACGTTAACATCCCACACGCACGCACACGCGCTCACACACGTTAACATCACCCACGCACACGCGCCCACACACGCTAACATCCCACATGCACGCACACGCGCACGCACGTTCACGCACCCATGCACACACATCCACACACATTCGTGCACGCACACGCTCACGCATACACGCATATCAATGTGTATATATACGCCAAGTAATAGTCCCACAGGTTTAACCAGCAAGGTGCAGCGTGTAAAGAGACAGAGATACCCGACTTGAATTTTTCGTTCATTCAGTAGTCTTAAATAGGATTTCCTCCTTTTCGCCTACCAAAACGATTCTTTAATGACTCCTGACGTTAATTTTTCGTTTAATTTTTTACCAGCATAAGAATGCAATACACCATTCAAACCGCTCATCTCACACATCAATACAAGTAAAAATAGATAACTGTATCCGGCTATCTACAATATGCAATAATACAATAACATAATGCTGAACAATTAACTAAATATAACAGATGATCACTGTCATAATACAATCGTCTCGAGCGTCCCGGGCTTATAAAACGCACGTATAAATTACGATCAGTCGTGGCGCATGAATTTATCACCGCACAAAAAAATCGAGTACATCTTCCCCATCCCACACGTCACCATTGACAAGTTTCCCACGCGAGATGAGCACTCAGAACACCTGCCATTACCTGCCTGCCTCCGCTAATGCGGCAGTCAAGCAGACGCCACTAGATCCGCAGTGGCCGCGAGCAGCAGGGGAAAGCACTCATAGAACGGAAACGCTAGTCGCCTGTCATCTAATGCGAGATCAATTTGGCGATGATGATTTCATTAATTCGTTTCAAAATTATTCCTTTTGAAAAGTTCAACCCTGTTTCTTTTAATCGTTTTGTATCTAGTGCGAGGAGACGATTTATACTTTCTAGGGGTAAATTCGTGGCGACGAACCTGTTTTATACAGATATACGTTACGTATGCTCGTGAAATCCGGGTCATATTTATGTCAGGCAATCAAAAACCCTAATAAACATCATTAAAGGTGCATTCCTTCCTAAATAGAGCGGTCCATCATAAAATCTGGAGAAAGATAACTATTTTATGGTAAATGCGTATATACCTGCCTATATGACAAGAAAATCATGAATGAAATTACTCGGAATTCGGGACATTATTTTTAATGGGAAGTATAAATTGCGGTGCGCAAATTAACAACGACGTTTTTTTTTATTTTTTATTCGCCCCTCATTTGGCCCGAGAGGTGACGCAGCTGTCGTTCATGTGAATTTAATGAGCTTACATCTATCACACGGAACCGCCCGTCCGAAACCCACGCGATTTTCGAGTTGGCATTTCGTTTTGAGTAGCCTGAACATGCTACCCAATTTGTTTCGATCATGTCAACAGTTTCTGTAAACCTCTACGTATAGCCAATGTTTATTTGGAGCCAATTTGTACTCAAATCGACTTTTTTATAAGATTACTATCAGGACTAACGATTGAACTTGTTCGATTGATTTTCAGTTAACATGATCACGTGTACAACCATTTTTTATATTGGTTATTGTAAAAAATCTCATTATCATAATTGGTAATATAGATACTTGCACGTGAATAAAAATTAGTAGAAGCAGCCGTGTCTTAAAGTTAAATTTCGCAAAAAAAAGTTTCTTTCCTCGTTTACGTAAAGGGACACAGAATAATATATTAATGTTGAATTATTCTAATTTATTTACTGACAAGTGGTTATTATATGTACGAGAACTAGACTATAATTTAGTAATACATAGTCCCAACGGTTAGAATCGCTGCTATTAACATATCCTTCGGTACATTTACACGCGTGTGTGCGTGCGTGCGTGCTTGAGTGTGCGCTTGTGTACATTACGATATTGCGTTATACGAGCATAAAGGCAATGAAAATGAGCACCTGCCCACAGTCCCTTGGCGTGTCGAGTTTTTCAGCTCTGCGGTTCATCGGCGATGTTTCTGCGCTGTCAAACTCTGTTAGCTGAACAAATAATTACGCAAAGTATAGGCGTGTGTAGTAGAAAGCTAAACGATAAACACGACTATAATTTAGAGCCCCACTACCCTTTTTTTGTCGTCTGATGCACACTAGTCGATTTTCGTCGTTCGTCGCAACGATCGGCAGCATTTCCATTAGCCGGAGATGAGTTCAAGCGTATCAAGGTCTTCTGAAGTTACGGATGTTAATCGCTTGACAATAAAGCGGGCACACTAGAAAATAATTATAAAGAAATTGCGACTATCATAGCGACGTGCGACGACAATCGTTTAGCGTATCGCTAGCTTTGAGAGGCGTGAAGAAGGATAAGAGGAGGGAGCGCACAGGAGAAGAAATACGGAAGATGGCAGAGAAAGAGAAAGAGGGGAAGTCAGACGGAAAAAGAACAGCACGGAAAAGGGACTATAGGATGACGAAGTGGAATGATGAGAAAGAGGATGTCGGAGGTGGAGAAGTTCGCGTGAGCGGATAATAAGAAATAAGTAAAAGAAAGGTAGAACGAGAACGGAGAGAAATATATAGAAAAATGAGGACGGGAGCGGAGCAGGAGGGGTATATGTAGGCGTGGGCACCTACCTGTATCATAAAATTAGAATGAAGCACGCACGTATGTGTATGCATTCGCATCGTGTTTGGATTTGCCGTCGCGGCTTTTATTTAACGCAGGTAGTTATTACCTATTCTGTGGAATTTCTCCATGAAATTATTTTAAGTGGAACTTAGATGTGTGTTTACCACGGCACGCGATTTAGGAATTTGCTGCACAGTTATGATCATGTAAATATATTAACTGTTGTACAGAACGTACAATACTGTCACGTGCGCGCGTAGAAATCTATATCGAAATCGAGATAATCTGCGCTACATATGGTATAATATATATAATATATATAAATATAATATATAATAATATATATATACATATATACATTATGTATATGTGCTGTCATGGTGGCGAGTCGCGTTGTAACTGAGCACCAAGCAAAAACCGTGCCTCATAAGGAATTAGTAACCATCGCGACAATGTGAACTGACGAAACAACTCCGCATGTCGACGATAACACGAATTCACGGCAATCGAGTATGAACGTGTCTTTTATTTATAATCACTCTATCGGAAAAAAGTAGATGATACAGAAGACGCAATCGCACGGATCCAACAAAAAGCGATGAACCTGTAATTTTGTAATTATACGCACCATACATACGTTCTCGTAACCAACTGGAAGTAATACAATATATGTGCGCGGATGCACACACACACACACACACACATACTCTCTCTCACACACACACACACACACACACACACACACACACACACACACACACACACACACACACACACACACACA
>NW_014577321.1:69272-74140 GCF_000485595.1 Priapulus caudatus | reverse complement strand
CGGAAATATACAAAAAGAATAGAAATGATGCGAGTAAGCGATTTTACGCTGCGCATATAGCGGTGCGGTTTCTCTTGGCTTGGTTGCGGTGAGCGTGCCGCCTCGTCGGCCTATAGCCTCGTTCGTTTGCCTATAGACAACAGTAGAGACGGGTAGGAAGACCACCGGATTAAAGAGACGGAATAAGCGCGCGAAAATTCAAGCCGCCACGAGAAAAATGCAGTGCGCACGTTCTTTTACCGATCTTGCACTTTATTAAAACGTAAAAAAGTTAATTTCATCCAGTTTCGTCTTCCCCGACGAGGAAACCTCGGAGAGAACGCGCGGCGAACGATTTGCGCGCGGTGGAAAGAAACGCGGCAAACAGCAGTGCGTTGAGAGACGCAAAAAAATGACGGAAGTACACAAATCTGTGCGAATGACATCAAGAGGAGAGCTCGACATGGTCTCGCTAGGTCGGGATCCGGAAGCGTTGTTACACGTACGAGCGGCGAGCGTTGGCGGTCCGCGCGTTCTTGCGCCTCCTCACACTTCTCATGCCGTGTGCTGCGTTCTATATATAGTAGTCGTCGAGAGTTGTAGCCGAATTATTTTCAGCTTGTTTTTCTTGTGGAGTTCGGTATATATATATATATATATATATATATATATATATACATAGTAGAATTTATATTATATTCGATGATCGATGATCGATTGAATTAGAGATGATGACGCCCATAAAAAACAGGCAAAAATTTCATTATTACCGGTTTATCGGCTATTCATTTAATGCACGCTAAAGGCGGAAATCCTTGTTTTGCAGTTGGCCCTCTATATCATCATGTTTTAAAATTAAACATTGTTAAAATAAATCATAATTATTTTATATACACCAACAATTTTCAAAGCATTCTAACGTCACGTCTTAGCGATCGCACGCACGCGATTGATCAACTTTATTAATCAGCAAAGCTAGGACTATCGTTGATGTACACACGTTCAAATCTACTGCATATAATCTTAATGTTTGCAACAAATAGAACAGAAACTGTTGTATCGCATGCTTTTCGCAGCTGACATCGCGCATTCGCACAATGTTAGTCATTCGGGAATTGGCCATCCTGAACGACGTTGCTATAACATGACTGATACTTTCATAATTTATGCTGTTGTTTATCTACGATTTAGGCTGTTACCGTGAAGACACTTACAGCCACAATAGGGTATCTATATATTATGTAGGCATACTCGTAACAACGCTCTATGCGTACACAGAGCTTGTTCTCAATGGTTACTAAACTAATAAAACTGTAAAAATAATTGCAGAGCGTCTCAGATTGTTTTACACACTGACTCGCGTATGTCTCCGCGTAGATCGAATGATCTCATGCTTCTAGAGTGTCCCACTCCAGGAGAGAGAACGTTGGCCTGATTCTCGATGCATTCATCCTCATCAGCTTATAGTCATCGTCATCGTTATCGCCATGGTCATCGCTATGGTCATCGTCGGTTGTCCTTGCTAGCTCATCGTACAACCCTCGGTTCTCAGTCGGGCGTGAAGTAACTGAAACAGCAAAGCACGTTATCACTCACCTATCCAAATGCCCGCATCTATGGCGGTCACCTTTCCAGAACATCCTACTCACGTGGCTTTGTCCCTCTCCCCCCCCCGCCCAACACACACAGATCAAGGCATAATGGGTTAGATACGTTCTTGTGTTATAAAAAAGTTTATTGGTTTGTGTTACCACCTATTTATCTATCTATCTATCTATCTATCTATCTATTTATCTATCTATCTATCTATCTATCTATTATTATTATTATTATTATTATTATTAATAATACTATAATTGTTATTATTGTTATTATTATTATCAAATATTTCCCAGAAACACAAAAATGTCTTGATCAGGCGCCAGATAAGAAGAAAACTCCGGCTTATATAAGACGGTTAAAAAGGCACAGATATTATAATAAATAAATAAATGTACACGGCACTTGGCACACAGGCTCCCCCCTGCCTAATGACTGCCTCACAAAAACCTGGCTAAGTATAGCTATTTACATTCTACGTGTCAGATGGAAGGACGGGTATCGACAGAACGTCAATATGTTGTTTCCCACACGTTGTTACGTCATCAGTTAATGTGATGAGGGCTAGCTATGGGCCCACGAGGAGTCTCTCGTTTCGTTCCGTAAAGTCCCGGTTGGTTTATATAAATCTATATTTAAACACCCATATAGTGCTGCATTGTATATGGCGTCAAAAATCTTGATACGCGCGTGTGTGCGCGCGCGCATGCGCTTGCGTGTGAGCATGCGTGTGCGTATGCATAGGGCCTGGCGTGTTCGTCATTGTGTCCGTGTTCGTGTCCGTGTGCGTGTCCGTGTGCGTGTGCGTTTACGTGCGTATTTCTTGCCCTAAAGCAGCTCTATAAAATCAACTATACTACAATTAATAGACATCATCATTTCTAATTTTACGCGCTATCATTATTTTCTGTTTGTTTCTCTCTCTCCGTTTTTCTCTCCGTTCTCTCTTCAATGTTTCATTCTTTCCCCTGCTCTCATCCTCTTATTTTCTCTTTCTCGTTCAGTCGCTCTCCCCCTTTCGCTTGCTTTCTGTGCACAGCTATGACTCGCAGGCGTTAGTTACACCCCAACGTGTAATAAAGCCGGTGATGCTGTTGTTTATGAGATGACAAACAGCTCCCAGGATCACCATTATACACTCGTAGTAGTGCCCCGAAGGTGGCGAATGAAGATACATGGCGCGCATGCGCACTTACACTCGTAATGCCATGGCATAGGACCGCGGACTACTCGCGATAGTGTGGGATTGTAATGGCAATACTATAATAACATTATCAGTGTTGTTATTATGCATCTACAATATAGTTATGATCTTAATATAGTGAATAGCAATAGGAAAAGTCACGTACACTGTCACGTAATAACGACACTCACCCTATTCTATGCTAAATAAACTCACTATATCACAATAGCTACTCGGGAGCTATCACATTCGAACTACACTTGTTATATTCCATTCTACCTACACTCACTCTATGACATTGTAGTTACACTGACGGCATCACACGCTAATTATACTGAAGTAATCACCACAGCAATATCACATCGCATAGCACACAACTCCATTCGACTACAAATATCCCACGAACCGCGCCTTCACGATGCTGCGCAAAACACTCAGTTAACGGATCCGAGTATTAAAGCATCGCGAAGGATACGGAGTTATCTTAAGGTGCAAGCACGGCTGCAATAGCTAAACTATCGATAAATATCATAAAAGTATAACTCAATTGTTTACAAATACATACTAGCTAACATCGACTACACATTGCCCAATTTCTGCGACCACCAGCACCAGCACCACGGCTATTCATCACAAACTACACGGTGACTAGCAGAATTGACAACCGATTAATTACATGATGTTTGCTCGCATATATACAGATTACGGATCTGACCCTGAGTTCGACGAGAATCCGTTGGAATCGATCCCGATCCGGTTTGCATGTGAGCAGGAACGTGCGCTTAGCGTCTGGATAGTTTCCGCCCCAGCCGAGCGTGAAGCTGAGCTGCGCCGTACATCCGGGCAGCGACTGCAGCAGCACGACGCAGCCCAGAACGGCGGCGACGATGACGATGGTCAGTCGACTTCCTCTCATGCTAGCCGTCTGCGGAAATATACAAAAAGAATAGAAATGATGTGAGTAAGCGATTTTACGCTGCGCATATAGCGGTGCGGTTTCTCTTGGCTTGGTTGCGGTGAGCGTGGGTCATTATTGGTCTATACCCTAACCGGCCTTACCCCGCTTCGAGTCACCACGAGTGAAGCTAAACAAATGAAACTGCATTCGTGCTCGCACCAGCTCCCAGCTCATGACTGCATCGCTATATAGCGACGTGGAATAACCGATGATAGAATAATAACCGATAGCGCGAAATGCACCCGCACTCTCTTCGTGAACCTGTTGCGGGTAACGCCGGTATAACGACGAGGCCACATGTGTAACTAGACAGAGGGCACTCACGAAGAGTGCATACCTCCGCCAGCATGTAACATGTATGTGTTACGAGCTGGCTCGCTGCGCTGGCTGGCTGGCTCGCTGACTCGACGCGCTAATATCGATCGCGCGAACACACTAACACACGAACGCACAAGAGCGATCACATAACTTCCTCCAACTCCGTTGGGCGGATGTAATGACGACACATGACGTTCGCTACCAGTCGAGTCCACGAGCGGGCTCCGTGGTTTTTTACCGCAGCAAGCCTCGTCGGCCTATAGCCTCGTTCGTTTGCCTATAGACAACAGTAGAGACGGGTAGGAAGACCACCGGATTAAAGAGACGGAATAAGCGCGCGAAAATTCAAGCCGCCACGAGAAAAATGCAGTGCGCACGTTCTTTTACCGATCTTGCACTTTATTAAAACGTAAAAAAGTTAATTTCATCCAGTTTCGTCTTCCCCGACGAGGAAACCTCGGAGAGAACGCGCGGCGAACGATTTGCGCGCGGTGGAAAGAAACGCGGCAAACAGCAGTGCGTTGAGAGACGCAAAAAAATGACGGAAGTACACAAATCTGTGCGAATGACATCAAGAGGAGAGCTCGACATGGTCTCGCTAGGTCGGGATCCGGAAGCGTTGTTACACGTACGAGCGGCGAGCGTTGGCGGTCCGCGCGTTCTTGCGCCTCCTCACACTTCTCATGCCGTGTGCTGCGTTCTATATATAGTAGTCGTCGAGAGTTGTAGCCGAATTATTTTCAGCTTGTTTTTCTTGTGGAGTTCGGTATATAAATATATATATATATATATATATATATATATATATATAGTAGTATATATATATATATA
>NW_014577321.1:53831-69262 GCF_000485595.1 Priapulus caudatus | reverse complement strand
CACACACACACACACACACACACACACACACACACACACACACACACACAAATACACTAGAAAGCGCACGCACACACAACGCCGCACGTGGGAGGTCACAGCGAACCTCATCCAATTCCTAATAAGTTGGGCAATAAATACATAAATAATGTATAGTATTCTACTAATGACCATCTCACCTAGCGAAGAGCCAGGTGGCTAGTTAGTCTATCCAATTCATCCCCGAACCCTCGATTAGAGCGTACTCCAATTACAAGTAGTTTTACAATTTATAAGCGAAAAGGTACACACCTTACGAAGCCTGTGATGTTATTTAACATTTCATTGGCGCTAAATCACCATATTAAAAAATTTACCGCGCAAAAATTCGCGCGCGTGACAGCGAAGTAAAACAGAGTAAAAAGGAAGCCCGTCTTACTTAGTTGCTTGGTTTCTCGTCGTCGGTTGCTGGTCGTGTATCCGATGCTTGGAGCCGAGAGATGCCCGCCGCGTTCGATAGTCACAGTCGTCGTTCGTTTGTCACCGCACGATCAGCCGACGAACTCCGGCGCAACTTTTGCAATTATATCTCGCCGTTTTCATCTCGCGTGTGGGCGCGTGTACGCGTGCGTGCATCGCTTTGGGTGGGTCGTTAATAGAAGAACGTAATGTGTTTGCTCCCAGCTGAAAACTTTAATTACGCGTCGGCTGCATTCTCTGCGCCCCATATTGGCGTCATCAAATATTTAGCTGCATCGCAGAGCCGATGCGTCGGCGCGCGGTGCGTTACGGGGAGGAGGGTGGGAGGGAGAAGGGGAGTGAGACGAAGGAGGAGGAGGTGGTGACGCACGAATCCCGACCATAGAGGCCCGGTGATTGTGCCGAGCTGTCTGTCTGCGCGACTGACGGCTCAAGTGCAGAATCGACAGATGCGGCGATGCGCCCATCGCCATGGTAACTTGCTGCGGGTATGGCGAGGAAATGCGATACAATGGTATAGCGAGAGGGTACGACGTTGTGGAATAGAATCCATTTGACCAGCAATAACGATATATATATATATATATATATTATAATGTGTAATGCGTGTACGCATCAGTAAAATCACGCGTCACAGGCGTCAATGTAATTTTCGTAAATACGTTGTAAATACCGAGCAGTAGTACCCGATTCCCATAACTAATCATATATTAGCATGAATGGGAAGTAGTTTCCCAGGGTATAAACACGGTCTTTTGCGGCACGAACGAAACCAAAATGAAACGAATCATATTCCTGTAGGCATTATTTGTTGGCAGTTTACTCACTAGTAAAATGATCTAGCATTCGACGATGGAAAAGTGTTACCATTAGTTGCGTAGCACTTTGATTTTGTTTAGGTATAATGAAACAATAGACACACATTAAACTAAAAATAATACTATTCAAGTAGTCATTTTAGGGAAAGAAATAATGGTATATTTATATAGTGGCGTTTTTATCGTTGAATACTTGTGAAGTTAGGCTAATGAATCGTAAGCAGCAATAGAAATAGATATTACTAGCCTTTCAATGGTAGGTACTAAAAACTAGCTTAATTCTAGACAGTCCATGTTGGACTGGCTGGAGTATGGACACTGTTCACGCGCATTGGCTATCATGTATGATCTCGCATTCAATTATTATAAGATGATTATCAGATTCAATTATTCTAAGATGATTATTAGATTCTATGATTCTCGGATGATCCTCACGTTGATTATTATTCGAGACTGATGTGATAAGATGGAGCTTGCGTATTCGGGCAGATATTTTCACTTCCAGCTTACTTTCAGTATCACGGATAATAAGGTTAGTATCGGTGGTTGTTATATAGTTGTTATAGTGCCCACCAGTCCTGTGAGCCGCTGCATGTGAGATTTGCGCGCTTGCGCGTGCGCGAGTGGGCGTCTGCGCGCGCATGCCTGTTCATTAGTACTTTCAGATCGGCTGCGTATGGTCGTTAGGGTTTTCGTATTCAAGCTCATTCCTCTAGATTCATCGAGTTTATTCTTGTTTCAGGAAGAAGCACTCCGTGCGTTTACCAGAACCCGAGTCCCTTCACAGGATTTCTTCAGGTGACCGCATTCCCATAGGAGCCGCATTTACATGTGTTCGCATTAATTTTCCATAATCCCCGTGAGAGCTTTATAAAAAGAACTCATCTTTCAGTCAGCTGTAAGCGACGAGCGTCGTCTGGAGTGTAGGAAACCGATCGAAGCTGCCTAAAAGCGATTGGCCCTACAGGGACTTCTATAAATTTTTATGCGAATTCGAAACAAACGTCATCGCATATCACGTTAGCGATAGATCCCTAATCGATTTCTCCATATAGCACCGAGCGCATGACAGTTAATTGAGTTTACATTGTGACGTATAGTTGGTTAAAACGCGATAGCAAAAACTAGCGGAGATTCCCTTTAGCTCTCAACCACAACCTCATGTAGACATTGATTCATACGATAAATCCCGTTACATATTATGCTTTTAAAAAAAGTGCTACACATCTCATGCAATAAGTCGTATTAAAATGCTATGGGTTTAGTTGTGGTGTTAATTTTAGCGTAAAACATAGTTGGATACATAAATTACTGAACGGGTACAATGAAAGTTGAGCGGGACAAATCGAGTCATGTTACAATGGTTATAGGTCTCTTACTATAAGTCGTATTTAAATTGTATGCTTTTATTGCGCGCTTTTATAACACATGGTTGTATACAGGAATTTATGAACGGCGTCCGGTGAAAGTAAGGCGAGGCAAATATAGGGACACCTGGGCACATATTCGCGGATATATGTTTAGGAACTACTATCCGATGATTATACCGTTTACCATAAGGTTTGCATCGATTTTTGAAAAATAGTTCTTAAAACCTGTAAGTATCGTCGATGTTTATTTAAAGTAAGTGTTGTAGTATTGAGACATAGTGCACACTAGCATGATGCGTTCTCACACACACACGCACACACACACACACACACACACACACACACACACACACACACACACACACACACTCACACACACACAAACACACACACGCGCGATTTCCTCGACCTATTAACGTTTCACTCCGCGGCTATCAGTTTTCCAACCATTCCACTTCTCTCGTGGATCTCCAGAGATAAGATCATTTATATTCGAATTCGCGTGATTCTGCTTGTCATGATACGATATGTCCCGGTGTAGTGGCCATAGTCTTAGCCACGTCTCACCCCTCGATAGTTTTACATCTGCTAACAGCGTCGCGCAGAGTGAAGATAACACTGCATGTGGCTTTGGAAGCAAGAAATTACTAAGTGGAATACGACGATATGACATTTCAGTGGCCTCAACCGTGTCACATCATTTCCCGCGTCTTCTCTGGGGAAGAGCCCGTACCTACGTCTGCAACAGGAGCAGAAAGAATCGTTATATTGTCCGTTGTGACATTGCATAGGGTGTGTCATTGTGGGATGCGTCCCTATCCCGGAGCCCGGTGTGACATAGTATCCGGATCTAATTTTTAGCCAGTAGAGATAGCGCGTGTGCGCGATAAGGTCCCATGCGAGGTTCATATGCATTAGCAGTCAGATTTCTCCTATCGTCAGTGAGGCTGCCACTTTATGCCTGTAATTCACGTGTCTACATAAACTTGATTCGTTCTCCGAACGCGCACACGTTGTCATGGCGATAACGCAATAAACGCGGCGCTGGCGATGGTTTGCCGCCATCTTTAAGTTGTCGCGACACTGTCCATCACTAGCACCCGATAGTCACCGCAAATGAAATAGCGACGAAGTCCTATAGGCCTGTAACTACGTAATCGTGCACGTCCGTGCATGTGTGTTGAACGTCGAGCCCGGTAATGCTGCTGGGGTATACTAGGAGCTGCGCTTCTCCACGGCATCATTTGCAGATATGCATATTTCACGTGGTCGGGACGTAGGATATATTATTGGCAGCACATGGACACATAGACGTGGGGGGGGGGGGTAGTTGGTAAGGTACGGCCGATGCATTCTGTAGGGCTATATCGCCATACTACACTAACTAGTTGGCGAGGTACTGTCAAAGTATTCCGCACACATAGTTATGTCTTATGTCTTATGGCCTGTTGTCTTATGCAATTTCAAAGAAGTATTATTATTCGTGTCCAGGCGTTTTATTGCCGGATCTGTTCACGTGTGTGGAGACACGTCACATTATCGCGTTATGTCCGCGTTACATCACAGTGCAGTTATAGATTATATGTAACGACTTAATTGTGCAAACGCAAAAGTTAGCGGCAGGCGCGTATAAACGTCACCAACGCTCCCTATAGCGGAATAAAATCATCCAACCTTCACTCGATGGGATAAAGTGAGGTATGTTTCAGGTGTTATTAAATAATATCAGAAGCGTATAATGACAAATACGTCATTATACGCGTATTTATATTAAAAATTGTCATTATACGCTCCCGATAATATCTATAAATTACTGGTATTCTAGTTGTTTGTGCACAGCGGCGTGAGTGCGGTGTACTTGTGTGTTGCAGAGGAGTATCTGAACGGCATTTACAGGAAGTTATCGGCAATAATAAGCGAAGGAGAGTAGAGAAACATTAAGAATTTTGTCGTAAATACATTCGTGTTTATTCACCCCTTTTTTATTGAGACGTTCCAAGTGCCTGTGGTGATACGCAGGTGTCCGTGTGATGATGAATAGCTAGTTGCAGCTCTTTTCAGCTGCATGCACCCGTCTAAAACTGGTGTAAAGCAACCGATGGCTTCACATGTGCCGTTTTAAATGAAGAAGTAGGCCCATGGGGTATCTAAGCGCATGAGCGTCGCTCTCTTCCACCACCCCAGGTAACCTAGCTAGGGGAGTAGCTAACTTATTTTTGCCGGCGGGCAAGTTAAAACTACGCGCGGGCTGTGTTCTCTAGTTTAGACATGAGCTATATTTGCCATATAATAGTATCCACATTGGTCTAGGTGGGCAATTTCTCTCACCCTTTGTTCACCCCCCCCCCTGCTAGCTACATCTTGTAGATGCAATTTTCGCATGCGTAACTAATACGTTTGTGGGCTGTTTTACCCACGCGCTCACCCGGCGAATATTTCTAGCATTTAGCGTATCCTGCGGCTTTAACCTGAAGTTGTGTGAGCCAAAGATCAGACTACGTGTTACGTTATCTCTCTGTCATCTTTACTTTTGCGCCAATGGGTTAAATCGGTAGCTATAGAAGGCAAATTTCTCACATTCATTTGGGAATAATGTACCCATAGATGATATCGACGCAGCTAGCAAACTGAAGATGGCGCCACTGCCATTGTTATAACTCGAATGCACCTGGTACTACTGGTGCACCAATTTCCACCAGAGTTACAGGAATATTCGGATAGGTATCTACCGGAACTGCTTAGACACATGTTCAAGCTCTATGTACCTTGAATTCGCTGCGCCTCGCGCAAGCCAATGCTATTTGATAGTCCGCAACTCTTTTGTTGGCATATGTTACATATAAATCTCTCTTTTTTTTACATCAAACTACCCGTGAGTATCCAAACTGCAAACCACAGATTATGCAAACTATAAGTTCTGTCATCAGGCACTGTGCATGTGCGAACACAAGCTAAACTGTCTGCGTATACTGACAATTAACTAAACCAGTATTTCTCAAATTGGGGCGCGATCGCCGGTAAGTCGGAAGATTACTTTTAGGTGCTCGCGAGATGTAAGCGCGATCCAAGAGTTTTTCATATCCCCAATGACAGTCACATTGTCACTACCGATCCTAACTATCGATAATTCTCACTACCGATAATTCCTATAATATATAAACGCGTATCATAAGTATAATAAATATTGGACCAAATTTAGTATTTTGGAGACAAAATAGGTTTGTTACAAATGAGTAAAGTGAACACAGCGTTAAAAAGCATGACATTAATAAGAAATAACACATAACTATAATAAATTTGTATTTGGGCTTTATTTATATTATTATATATATGTAATATATTAATGCGATATCGGTTAGGCCTGCTTTCAATATGCTGTAAAAAAAATACACATAAAGACAACATGTTTCTTGAACTAATACAAAAATGTAGACAGTTGCAACCACAATAGCAACAACAACAACATCATCATCATCATCATCATCAACAACAACAACAACAACAACAACAACAACAACAGCAGCAGCAGCGGTAGCAACGCTCTATCACAATTTAACTCAAATATTTGACTACATATACACATAATAACATTAGTGAAATTTTTATAAACAAAAATTATTTTCTCCCTGTGTGCTTCTCCAGTCGCTTTTAGTCCAACGAATTAATTGAGCTGAGATCACTTGAGTCACATATTGAAAGTATCAATCAACGTATCACACTAAAAAAAAGTAACAAAGTCGTATCGTCTTAATAAATTTGAATAGTTTAAATAGCCTGTAATGATAATTCATAATAGTACATAATTTTGACTAGAATAACGAGTAAAACCAAGTCCACGTGTTATATATATATATCCGTAACTCTGGTTCGGTAACTTGTCTTGTTAAGGATACTGTTATGGGTACGGACGGGTAACACTGTAAAGGGCATTGCAACATAACTGCTCACCAAATTCAATCAAACTTATATCCATTACATAAGAGAGATGTCTCTCTACGCTCTTGCTGAATTCTTTTTTTAATTCATCGCTAATTAAGGGACGGCAAAAATTGTGAATTTATACAAAAAAATGTTTTTGTTTTTTATTTCTCAGAAACAGCAAAGAGTTGGGACCTAAACTTTTAACCATAGGTTGTTCATAATATGAACTAAAAAAGGGTCCCTGGAATTTTTTTTAAATGCTGAATAAGTTGAAAAGATGCTGAATAAGTTGAAAAGATGTACAAAAATTTGTAGTGATTTTTAAAACGCAACAATTTCGTAAGCAAAGAGCCATAACTTATAAAATATAATATTTTAAAAAAATTCCAGGGATTCTTTTTTCCTTTGATATGTTAGCATTGAAACGTAACAAACATTTTTGGAATCGGAGTTGTGAGTTTCGAGAAATAGCGTTTGAAAAATCAGCAACTTCAGCATTTTAATAATGGAGATATTAGCACTTTTCTAAATTTCCTATGATTGAACGCCAGTGTTAAGAATTGACTAATGCGGGAATTTGAAACTGTTTGGGAGGCTACGGATACATATCTGCCCATGGGTCCGATATATCAAATAAAATGGGTATTGAAATTTCGACCGAAAATCACCTCCCAACCGGCCTAACAGTATCCTTAACATCAAGTAATCAGTAACATCAAGTAATCTTTCACAACTAAAGAAAAATTAAAGAATATTCTTATGGGATAACACTATCGTTGCATCAATCTATAGTTGCATACAAGTTCAATATAATAGTAATCACAGATTCATAGAAGGCCACGTTTCTCGAATTCGAAAATATATAATTCACTTGCCTCCTTTTTAATTGTCAATCAAACACCAACAATTTAACTAGTTAAACCCCATATGACAAGTTGTTTGTTAGCCACATAATTAATATTAAAACACAATATAAGTTATTATACAGTGTAATATAAGTCCAAGTTTATGCAATATGGCGACTTGGTAGGCATCAGATTAAAAAATTGCACTAGTACGAGCACGCAAGTGTGTGCATAGTGTCACGTGAAACACACAAGCACATGCACACACATACACACACGCGCGCACGCGCGCACACGCACATACACACGCACACACACGCACACTCATATATATATATGTATAATTATATATACATATATACAGGTCTTACAAACAACTGGTTCCTGACCCCGGAGAACAATTTCGCATGAAACTTCTATTCACTCTTTATCTCAGATACGAGGTCGGCGCGCGTAATGCAAGACATTATTCGCTAGAAATAACGTTGTGTTTGTTCGGATAATACTCTATTTATTATGCCATTGTTAATAAAGGGTGGTAGTTAAATAGTATTTGTCGGAATAACAGAAGCTTTACTGCAAGTATCGGCGTAGAGACCGAAAAAAGAAAGATGCCTCAGCGATAATTTAACTTGTATGTACATGAGTTAATAGACTTACATTAACATGTTGTGATATACGTTACATATGTACATTTATATGGACGCCAGGCAGCCTCCTTCTAAAGGTTAGCCAGTTAGTCATATTAACACACTATATTGACGCAGAAAATAATTTCAGGTTCTATTCCTGCCACTATGACACCTTTTTCGACTCTACCTGCCATGGCGTGGCATGGTATACATCCCACTATAGCAAACGCCCTCCCTCTACATCGCACGAGGGCAATAAAGATAGAATCCTCACGCCCATGCGCAGTGCACCATGCGCCCAGCTAGACATGTCCATGCAAACTTCACGACAGATGGCGCTCTCGTTCATTGGCTCAATCTACCTGAGTGTGCGAAGGGGGGCGCTGCATGCAGTTTGATGTCCATGCTCAGGCATACTTTAGAAGTGGCGAATTTGCCATAGGCAGGATGTGTACCCACGCTACACGGGCCTGGTGGCGGCAACGCTACACGGGCCTGGTGGCGGCAACGCTCCACGAAATCAAATCATTCCAATCCGAATCCTTCCGCATTAGAGATTGCGATGATGAGTTTGTGCTTCAGGACCTTTCGATTTCTGTAGTCGGGAAGCACCAGCTGATTGAAGCAGGTGTGTGACATAGGCAGCCTGAAATACGTGGAGTAGTAGAATTTTTCACGTTCGTCCACTCGTCAAATGATTGAACAGCACCGAAAAGCATTGTTTTCGGTATACGGCGATTTACGATTAGAGAAATACAGAGACGGGTCGAGTTTTACATTCCTCTTCTGTAGTTCTTACATGTCGTTGTTGGCGTCGACCCGAGTTATCTTGAAGGTCATCTCCGACATGCCACCTATCGGTACTCGGTCGCTGCCCGTCGTGAACAGTAGAAGGCTCTTGTGTAAATGCGTAGGCAAATCTAGCACGACGTCCCAAAACATCCTACCATTCACAAAATATACCATGTCAACATGCGCGTTAAACCAATATCTTTAATCTCAACGGCTTTGAGGAAGAAATTAAATAAAAACATAATTAGACATTTTAAATATACGTATAGGCGTGCACACGCGAAGAGGCACACCCGGCGGGCAAATAAGCTCGCACGTTCGCGCGCACATGCACACGCATATGGGGCGCCAAGTGTCGCATGACTGATTTCGTTACGAAATCAATGATTTTATAACGAAATCAAGTCTACAAAGTGATTTCGTTACGAAATCAACTACTGCGAGGGATTTCGTTACGAAATTAGCTACTGTGAGTGATTTTGTTACGAAATCAGCTACTGCAAGTGATTTCGTTACGAAATCATGCTACACTTAGCGCCCCGGCACGCCAAGTGTCGCATGACTTTATTTCGTTACAAAATCAAGTCTACAAAGTGATTTCGTTACGAAATCAAGTCTACAAAGTGATTTCGTTACGAAATCAACTACTGCGAGCTGGCGCCAAGTGTAGCATGATTTCGTAACGAAATCACTTGCAGTAGCTATCTACAAAAGTGATTTATCGTTACGAAATCAAACTATCTGGCGAGTTGATTTTCGTAGAAAATCACGCTACTGCGGTGATTCGTTAGCGAATCAGCCTACTGCGCAAGGTGATTCGTTACGAAAATCATGCTTACACTGGCGCCCCGGCACGCCAAGTGTGCATGAGCTTTATTTCGTCTACAAACAATAGTCTACAAAGTGATTCGTTACGAAATCAAGCTATGCGAGTGATTTCGTTACGAAATCAACTACTGGCGAATTGATTTCGTTTACGAAATCCAACTACTGCGAGTGATTTCGTTTACGACCAATCAGCTACTAGCGGAGTCGATTTCGTTACGAAATCAGGGCTATGCGCGTGATTTCGTGACGAAAGCAGATGCGACATTGTCCACGCTGGCGCCGCCAAGTGTAGCATACTTTTTTCGTAAACGAAATGCAAAGTCACAAAGTGTATTTCGCTTAGCGAAATCAACTAGCTGAGCGTTATTTCGTTACGAAAATCATGTCAACACTCGGCGAGCCGGCGCGCAAAGTGTAGCATGACTTGATTTCGTTACGGGAAATCAGCCTACTGCGGAGTGATTTCGCTACGAAAATCATGCTACACTTGCGCGCGTTCCGAGCGCGCCAATATGTCGCATAACTGATTTCGTTACTAAATAGCTACTGCAACGATTGATTTCGTTACGAAATCATGCTACACTTGCGCGTTGGGTGGCAAATGTCGCATGACTGATTTTCGTTAAGATAATCATTGATTTTCGTTAACGGAAATCAAGTCTAACAAAAGAATTTCGTTACGAAATTAAGTCACAAAGTGACTTTGTACGACAATCAACGATACTTGCGAGTGAATTTCGTACGAATCAGCTTACTGCAATCGACAGTGAATTCGTTACGAAATCAATGCTACATTGCTGATAAGCGGCCCAAGGTGCATCGCATGGATCTGATTTCGTTACGAAATCAATGCGATTGCTTTGCAACGAAATCAAATCTCGAAGGGATTTCGTATACGTAAATCAAGCTACATAAAGTGATTTCGCATTACGAAATCAACTACTGCGAGTGAATTTCGTGACGAAATCAGCTACTGCCTGCAATCGAAGATGATTTCGCTTACACCATCATGCTACACTTTGGCGTTAGGGCCAAAGTGTCGCATGCTGATTTCGTTTACTAAATCATTGATTCGAACGAAATCAAGTCTAACAAAGTGATTCGTTACGAAATACAACTACTGCGAGTGATTTCGTGACGAAATTAGCTACTACAATCGAAGTGATTTCGATTGACGAATCAATGCACACTTGGCGTAAAGGGCGGCAAGTGTACGCATGCTGATTTCGTTTATTAACATCATTGATTTCCGTTAACGAATCAAGTCTAACAAAGTGGCATTTTCGTTACGTTCGAAATCAGTTCTACAAAGTGATTTCGTGTACGAAATCAACGTACTGCAGTATTTCGTGACGAAATCAGGCTACTACAACGGGCTGATTTCGTTACGAAATCAATGCTTACACTTGCGCGTAAGCGGCGCCAAGGTCCGCAATGGCTGATTTCGTTACTAAATCATTGATTTCGTAACGAAATCAAGTCTACAAAGGTCGGATTTCTTGTTCTACGAAATCAAGGTCTACAAAGTGATTTCGTTACAAATCAACTACTGCGAGTGATTCGTGACCGAAATCAGCTACTACCAAATCGACGTGCAATTTCCGTTTACGAAATCATGCCTTACACTTGGCGTAAGGGCGCCAAGTGTCGACATGACGCTGATTTTCGTTACTAAATCATTTGTATTTCGATTAACGAAATCAAGTCTCAAAGATGAATTATTCAGTTTAATCGAAAATGCAACAGGTCATATAATAAGGCCTATGCGACTACGTTGGCGCGTTGAGTTGCTCGACGCTTACGAATGTAGCACTATGATTTTTAACGCTTAGACCAGGATATCAATTTCGTCGACCCGGAGTTGTTAAAGTAAATGCAGCCCTGATACCTTCTGTTCTTCACAATACGCGAAATCTACTCGCAGTTTAGTTGGATTTCGATATTTACTCGAAACTCACTGTTGTTAAACTTGAAAATCATTTGCTCGAGTCACTTAGGAAGAGATCGACTTTGTAGGATTGATTTCGTTACGACACTCTCAAGGGATGATTTTCCAAAGGTGTAATCGCAAATCAGGCCATGCGAAATTCCTTGGCCGGCCCTTACGGACTCTATACGTGGCTAGAGCATTGAATTTCGATAAATCACGCAAAATCATCTATCTCGATTCGTAGTAGCTGATTTCGTCACGAATCATCACTACGCCGAGTAGGAGATGCAATTGAATTGTCGTAATAAGAATCACTCTCATAAAGTATTTGAATTTTCGGGTTTACATAAATCGAAATGAATATTAGTTAAGTCTGGAAACTTATCACCATAGACATCTTAGGCGCAGTATTTCCTATGCCAAGTGCTACGCAGTGATTTCATCACACCGAATATCACAACTTTATATGCTAAGCTAGCTGATTCGTCCCCGAAAATCACTCAGGCAGTAGTTGATTTCGTAACGGATAAGTGACACTTTTTTTAGACGTTTGCATTTCAGTAACGCGGAAAAAATCCACTTCCTTAGATTGGATCTTCGTTGCAAATGATCATTATGTGACCATAATTTCGATAAACGAAATCCTGTCATGCGCAGCAACTTGGCGCGTGCACTTATCCAAGTTTGTGAGCCATGATTCGCGTAAAATCAATCGACATTATCACCTTTCTGGATCTTCGCTCAGTAGCTGATATTTGGGCGTCTCACACAACTCGTGCTCGCACTAGTTGATTTACTGCTGAACTAATTTCCAGCTAATCGAATAAGTCAAAGCTTTTACTACTCTCCGTAAACGGCTTACACACTCTGCTTAGCGTAAGACTTAGATGTTTCACGTATCAGAAATCAATGAAATTTCATTGTATACAGAGAAATCACTCTTAGTCATGCGTGACATCACTTGTCAACCCCACTATGCGCCATATGATTATATTGTGTAGCATGATTTTACGTGAACGAAATCAAACCGATTGCAGTAGCCTGATTTAGTAAGCGAAATCAGTAATGACGACATTTTGGCGCGCACGGCGCGCCAGGAGGCGAAGCTTTTAGCAAAATGAACAATAGCTGTTATAACGAATAGCAGTACGTGACAAAGTGAGGCTGAGTTAGAATACGAATAACGAAATCAAATATCTGCACATTAGCCTCAATTCGGGGCTCGCGGCTGTGCCGTTGCTCGCATGGCAGGTTGAAATAAGACTGTTACCCGGTCCCATGCTCCTTCGGCCTTATGTTACTCGATGGCTTACGTTTCCATCGACTAATCCAAGTATCGGCCGAGCGACAGTAACCAGTCCTAGGATGTGGACTGCCGGGAATTTAGGAAATCGGAACGGTTTGCTATATTCCGGCCGGCTTACAGGAGAGAGATGGTGAGTGGTGAGAGAAGGGTAGGAGAGAAGCTGGTGCGAGAAGGAGGAGGGGTGAGATTGTTTTTTTGATTATTATATTGTGAATTGTTTTATGTTTAATGGATATATTCTTTTTGTTATGATGTATATTTATCTATTTTTGATGTTTTGTATATATATGGTATATGTTTATATAGAGATATATTATATATGAGTATGAGTTATTTTATTTTTGTTTGTGTGTATGTATTATTGGTTTATTGTATATGTGGGGAGAAGTATTGTTTGTTTTTTGTTTTGTATTTATATTTTATATGTTTTTTTTAGTTGATATTTTAGCTTTTTTTTTGTTTTTTTTTTTTTTTTGATGATATGTAGGTATGTTTGATAATTTGCTGAAGGAGTTGGACAGGCTTTTTTATGTATTAATGTGCTGTGTTGTGGGGTAGGTAAGGTGAGGTTGAAGGTGTATATATATTTTATGGTGCTTAGTTGTGGTAAGGGAGTGGTGGTCTGGGGAGGTGTGGGTAGAGATCTGGGCGGAGATAGGAGAAGGGAGAGCTGTGGAGAATGAAGAAGGAGAGAAGGGAGAGGTGGTGGAGAAGGAGGAGGGAGAAGCTGGCGGAGAAGGGAGGAAGGCGAGCAAGGATAGAGTCGCTGGAGAGAGGAGGAGGTGAGAAAGCTGGTTGGAGAAGGAGGAGGGCGGAGAGGGCGAGAAGGGTGGTGGAGAGGAAGAAAAAGCTTAGCTGTGAGAAGAAGGTAGGCGAGAAGGCTGCGTGGAGAGAGGAGGGAGGGAAGAAGGAGGGCGGAGAGGGACCGTTGGTGGGCAGGAGGAGGGGGAGAAGGTAGAACCGGGATTAAGGAGGAGGAGAATGGAGTGGGTGCGAGGAGAAGAGGTGAGAGAGCGAGCCAAGGGTGGTGGGAGTGAGTTGTGTAGTGAGAGGCTGTGGAGAAGGAGGAAGGGAGAGAAGAGAGAGTGGTGGAGAAGGAGAATGGGCAAGCTGGTGGCTGAGAAGAGAGGTGTGAGGCGGAGCTCGTTGAGAGAAGGCGGAAGGGAGAGAAGGAGGGGGAGAAGAGCAGCTGGTGGAGGAGGAGCGGGAGAAGGGAGAAGCTGAGTGGAGAAGGAGGATGGAGAAGCTGTGTGGCAGAAGAGAGGAAGAAGGAGGGGGCGAGAAGCTGGATGGACGAAGGAGGAAGCGGAGAAGGGGAGAAAGGTGGATGGATGAGGAGGAAGCGAGATAAGCTGGTGGAGAAGCGAGAGAGTGTGGAGAAGGAGGAAGCTCTACGACCAGCCTTCTCTTTCCTCCCTCCTTCATCCACAGCTTCTCCCTTCTCCCCTCCTTCTCCACCACTATCCTTCTTCTCCCCTCCTCCTTCTCACCAAGCTTCACCCCTCCTCCTTCTCCACCAGCTTCTCCCCTCCTCCTTCTCACCACCTTCTTCTTCCCTTTTCCTCCTTCTCATCATTCTCCCTTCCTCTCTCTTCACACCTTCTCCCTTTCTCCCCTTGTCCTTTCTCCACCGCTTCATCCCCCTCCTACCTTCTCACCGAGCTTCTCCCTCTCCCCTTCCTCATTCATCCACGCAGCTTCGGCCCCCTCCTCCTCTCACCAGCTTCCCCCTCCTCCTTCTTCACCACCTTCTCCCTTCCCGCTTCCTCATTCTCCACGCAGGCTTTCTCCCCTGCCTCTCCTCTCACCATGCTTCTTCTCCTTCCTTCTTCTCCACCACCTACCGATGCTTTCACACTTCATGCAGCAGTGAGAATCGCTTTGCGATACAAGCCTGGAAGTGACGTCACGAAACACGCGATTACTATCAGAATTGGGTGTATAACACAAAACACGCTGACAAAATATGACAAATTGATCTCCGTGTGTACCGCCTCGATATATGGACAACCCCACATCGACCGATCAAAATATTGTTGATGACAAAATTGAGGTCACGGCGTTATCTCGCATCCTGGAGAAAGTCGGAGTTTTTTTTCCCCAAGTTAGGCAATTAAAGGCAAATATTTATCATGATTTTAGTTACATACAATTATTAAAAATTTCAGAATAAGTTTAAGAAAGTTATTAGTCGTTAGTCTTTACTCGCAGTAGCTGCATTT
Source organism: Priapulus caudatus (assembly GCF_000485595.1). NCBI lineage: Eukaryota > Metazoa > Priapulida > Priapulimorpha > Priapulimorphida > Priapulidae > Priapulus > Priapulus caudatus. The sequence goes on along the minus strand of NW_014577321.1, from coordinate 54,139 downwards.
CGGTCACGAAATCACTCCATGTAACTGATTTTCATTAAACTGAAATCACTTTGGGGGGTTGAGACTTGATTTTCGGTAACGAAATCATTTCCAGATTGAGTTTCGTTATGAAATCATTTTTCGTAACCATGAAATCATGTACGAATGAGACACTTGGGCGCTCCCACTACGCCAAGCGTCGGTAGGCATGTATTCGGATAACGAAAGTTGCACTCTGTGAGTTTTCCGACTGGGAGCATGCGAAATTTTTTAGGTAACGAAATCAGTAAATGCGACATTTGGCGCGCCGGCGTAACGTCCGCACGAAA
>NW_014577321.1:46308-53806 GCF_000485595.1 Priapulus caudatus | reverse complement strand
TTGATTTCGTTACAAAATCATTGATTTCGTAACGAAATCAGTCATGCGACACTTGGCGCCCCATACACGCACGCATGCATTTTATCGCCTTCTCTCCTCTCTCCCTCTATCTCTCTCCTCTTTTTGCCCGCTTGCTTTCTCCTCACACTCTCTGCCGAAATGTATCACTTACTTGATAGTTACGTCGGCTTTTGTATATCCATCACATATAGCCACTTGCTTCAGTTTCTCCATATCGAACTCTGGACTACCACAGACCAACACCTCTATCTCATCTGATCGTAACATCTGAAAAAGCGTACGCGGCACGGCTCTATTGAATGATCTACCGAGAATGATTTGAATGATTTGAATTGATTTTTCGGTTTTTGGTGGGATTATGCCATTGAAGTGATAATTCCAAATAGCACTGTTTGGCGCGGGTTGGCTATACATATGGTATTATTTTTGCTAATGTAAACAAAGGAATTCCAACAAGTCTCACAACGATTAAACTTCCACGAAGTCACTTAACGCATAATAATATAATAATTAACGTTCAAATGTAGGTAGAACTTACGATCAGCGCATTTGATGCACAGACGCTATGGAACCCTAGGTAAAATGCTTTGAACTGGTGATAGATAGATTTGTTGAGAGCCCAGTCTACATACAGCTTCACGTATTCTGAAAGAAAGGCGAATGCACGCAATAATAAGCGATGTGTGAGCATTTAGTGACGTTACATTAAAGCAAAGTAACACGCTAGAAGCATTTACGGATACGAAAAAATGTGGAGAATTCATTAATATCTGTAAATACATGTATTATTCGCGTTTATTATCTGTAGAGCCGGTAGTATAATAATTAGCAGTGTTTGGCCTTACCTTCACGATTCTCGTTCGTGACATGGATTGTGTCGCCACCCGGTTTTAGTTGGTGTGTGCGCACAGTACCGAACTCAGTTGTTGACACCTGTAAGTAACGGACATCGGACATGTCTCATATACTCTAAATGCAATACCGAATCATTATTGCTCGTTATTATCTATAGTTATTTTCCCTCGGTACTTTCATGGCAACAAGGGATGCACGTTTCCTAGTTCTACTCATGTAATCTTTCGCTTCGACACAGGACAGCTATCATATCACTTCTCCCCGGGCCACGGCATAAATACGTCTCATTCTATTCTCTTCTCTCGCGCTGCATTGTCGACTTACCTCGAATGTCAAGCCAAAATCCTCGTCCGTATCACCGTCATATTCTAGTAAGTCCTTTAAACCTTTCGCAACTTGCTGAAAGGGTAACCAATTGCTTTTAATTTTCACCGTTTTAATTAAATCGTTTATATACGGATACAGATTTCACTAGCAAATATGATGTAGGCTACTCGCGACACAGGGTGCCTCACCACACCGCCTCAACACACACATTGTCGGTTCACTTTACTAATACGACGCACGTCCTAGTCACTGGCTGCAATATCATGTCTGACCGCGCACACCACATCCACATAGTGTATAATTATATAGATGTAGTGTGAGCGGCCAGACATGATCCTGCAGCCAATGGTAGTAGTATCGCAGTCCTTCCCGTAATTTAATATAAAAAACCTGGAACATTCGGTAGAGGGGATGAACGTACCGGCCAAACCTGAGCAAAGTCCTCAAGCGTCATCGTGCACACTCCTAGTGGAACACCGGCAGTGTTTGCAGGAACAACGGCGGGGTTAAGAAGTTTCTTGTAGCAACAAGGAGGAAACCGGATGTCGAGGATAGTGCTATTGTAGACTGCTAACCCCATTAGCTGTTATTTGCAGAGTTAAGGAATTATCGCTACAGCCAGTGTCATCGTCTTATGTATCATACCATTATTTTTCACACGTACGCACGTACGCACGCACGCACGCACGCACGCACGCACACACGCACAAACGCACACACACAACACACACACACAACACACACACACACACACACACACACACCACCACACACACGCACCACACACACATACACACACACACAGACACACAAACGCACGCACGCACGCACGCACGCACGCACGCACGCACGCACACACACACAGACACACAAACGCACGCAAGCACACACGCACGTAAATAGTACTAAAAGGGATAATAACGTGTCATATCATTATACTGTTCAACAGTGGATTAGATGAAGCATTAAAATAAACAATAACATCGCATAAATAGATTTGTCGACAGATACTGCCACTGGCACGGGCAATAGGTCCTCTGAGGAACTCACAAACGAATCTTAGCAGAGATAATTCGTTTTTTTACGGTGAAACGATATTACTATTAATTAATATGAAAAGAAATATCAACAGTAATGAAATAATGATGACCGAATATTAAAAAAATAATAAAATAGTATAAGTAGAAGATAATTAACGATTAACGCGCCACACACGTGCTGCTATCGACAAAGGATACGACCCCGACTAGGCGAAATTCCTGATAGTGGTCGGTGGTGGGGATACTGTTGAACCAGAACACTGAAGACTCGTTATGGTAGATGAACATACCTGCATTATGTAAGGAAAACGAACCGATGACCTTCACACGTGCAACGATGCACGCAACGCAGTAGCGTGAACAAATTCCTAATGGGGAGTGGTGCTAGTATTTCGTGACCCGTCTTCGTAACGATGTGAACGAACTTATTTGGGAAAAGATTTTTAAAAGATCACGTGGGAGATAAGATTATGCTAAAGGAATCATTTTGTTGATCAAGGAAATCATCACCAGGGAGCGGTTGCGCCTCCCTTCGTCCCTACTCTAGAGGATGCGGTCTTGATACTGCGCGGGTGGCATTACCTCGACATCGTATATAAATATTGCCTCAGCCTATCAGTGTCACGGCCGACGTCATCAGCATATAAAGGTCAGAAGCGACATCAGAGACTAGATAGCAGAATTATGCCTAATTGTTCATTAATAATTGAAGAAGGTGAAGGCGTTGCTTACAGTCTGCATAGTACGCCGGTGCGCGCATGCGTCGTTATACGTTGCTTGCGTTGCTCATTGCGCTTTTCGAGCAACTGTATTACGTGTGGGCAGTAATCAATTAATTATTAATGACCGCTCAATGTTACTTTTACTGTTAACGATTGGTTACACGTCGAACTCCTACATTATTTAGACACGATAGTTGCTAATAAGTATCGGATGGTATGCCCTTTCGCCTTATAAAAATGTAGACGTCACAGATACGCATTTGTCCGCAATACTCTAAAGACATTATAACATGGAGTCAGACATAGTAGGAGTGAAGAAATAAAATATCTTCACACTTCGGTCAACTCTTCGGTCATCTTAACAAGCGATTTAGTTAAACGCACTGATGTGCAACAAAGCTTACATCTATTAGGTTTTGTGAATAGAAGCCCAATAGAAAATAATTCTTTGTAACTAGCAGAGAAATGAAGCACAGACATGCGGCAGAAGGTAAGTTTAATGAAAATGCGTTACTAACTATCTTGTGAATTTATTTTAGTAGTTATTGTAGTTTTTGTGAAATTACCGTATTCTGGATGGAAAATGGCGCGTGTTAATAACAAAAACCACTCTTTAGTTAGGCCACCCATGTCCAAGCCTGCCTCTCCTACGAACGTCACTTTCAGTTTTTTCTTCAGTTCACTCGACTTTCGTTGAATCTGAGTACATAACATTACACGAACAGTGACCGACAAATTGCGAGAAAATTACATCGGCACACACTTTACTTACAACATTTTTATCTTAATTCACATTTATAGGTATATTTCGGGAGTTTAATACATCAAGTGTCACAAACTGTTTAGTAAGATGCATTTTTCGCCATCGGTCCAATCCCTAACATACGTTAGAATCATGTTGACAAGCAGGAGGCAGTTGTATATTCGATATTGAATATAAATAGTCCACCTCATTTAATGAGTCCTCCACTAGTTCCGACCGCCGGATGTTCAAATTGAGGAAGAGCATGCCGATATCAGGTTGCTGGCGCCGCTGAACCTTCGCCACCAGACTTCTCTGTAAAGTTACAAAGTAAGCTACCATTGCAAACGCATGTTACTAATACAAAAACATTATAGTACAAACTAAATAAAACTACTAGTACTAGTTGAAGCTAAATAAGCCAAGTAAGCTCAACAAAGCTAAATAAAGCTACTAATACAAACGTGTTTACGATGTTGTTCGGTCTGGGCACATTTATGATCACGCCTATATATGAGCTTAATCAATATTGCATGTTGCATATCGTACATAAATATGTAGTGCGAATCTGTGACGATATTCCATACGTTTCTTGAATCGCTAACGTTAATTATAGTTTGCGGATTTTCGATTTTCGAAACAAGGGATAAATCATATTTGAAGGGGCAGGTTTAATTAATCCTTAGCCATGAATTAGAGAATTATTATTGGCAAACATTTAACTTTAGTCTCTCTATAACAGAGTACAGTGTGAAGTTTGGTTGATCGATCGGTAATTGTTCCTAGGCATCGTCTCATGGCCTCTCCGCAATATAATTACGGGTTTTGAATGACCTTGCTCGGACATCGAGGACAATACAATAAATTAAGTAACGGGCAAGATGGACGTATGGCATTATCGCGCATCTGTTTGTCTCTTACTCGTGCGTTAATGATCATCTGTTGTTCGGAATCTCTCTGCATGATGGTCCGCTTGGCAGTGATGCTTAGAATGAAGGGGTACTGGCAAAAGGAAAACCTGAAACAGCACGCGTTCGCTTACTTCAAGCTTAGCTCAGCAAGCTTATATCGTTACCCGGACATTCCTATATAGTGTGATCACATGATCAGCTATACGTGCTAGTGCTAGTATAATATCAAAACTGCGTGTTAATCTCGACCTTTATTTTCTTCTTCGTCGTAAGATAAAATATTGATCGTAAGACGTCACGTGGCCCAATTGTCACGATTGTCCCAATTCACAATTGGCCCAATTGTCACGATTGTCCCAATTCACAATTGGCCCAATTGCCCCCAATGGTCACGTGGCCCATCTAAATGCGCAAAGATTATGTACAGTGCTGACGGCATTCTGCCACGGCAATTGTTTCATAAGTACTTTTTGCTTTAATCAGCATTTGCCCGTTAATATTTCAGCAATGGTTTTTCTCGGACGCAAGCCTGATGGTACGGCACAATCAAACGCCAATTAGAATCATTGATGTGACCTCGTAAAGAGCTAGCAGGCACAGCGTCCCTCACCCAGGATGAGCGCTTGGATTTTGCCAGGCATAATATTCTGCCATTAGGTCCATGTGGTCTAAGGCACTGTTGTAAAACTCTGTATGGTTTATCAGCGGTGGAGTGCTCACTCCGTTGGCAGCATCTGTTGGAAAATATTTGACGCATACACAATGGCACACTCCCTAGTTATTCTTAAAACTTCCACATTCCGCATTATCAATATTTATAATGAGTGCGACGTGTAAATAATTATCACTATAGTATCTATAGTGATAATTATCTATGATATATATATATATATATATAATATATACGCATGGAAGTACAAATAACCACTTGATGTATTTATACCTACTCCTAGTTAATCCATGTCTATTCTATAAAGAGTACAGACACAACGAGAATGTAGAAACGATGGGGAGCCGCTAATATGTAACCAGGGAACATTCACCTTCGTTCACACATTCGCTAAAATTAACCAACACGAACAAACAATTCGCTTACGAAGCAACGCGAGCACTTTTATAGCGCTGGGAATCCACCAAGTGCATTTCGACATGGGCGGCAGGTCGCCGTCCTTGGGTGGAAACAGGCGCACGGTGACGAACTGATGTATCATCGTAATGAGCTTCTTAAACCTCACGACGGGCACTCTGCAAACAATCAGACGATCATTGCTACTACTTGCTACTAACACGGTTGTTGTTATCAATCATCATCATCATCAGCATCATCATCGTCATCGTCATCATCATCATCATCATCATCATCATCATCATCGTCATCGTCCTCGTCGTCATCATCATCATCATCATCATTATCATCGCGATCATCATCATCATCATCATCATCGCGATCATCATCATCATCATCATCATTATCATCATCACCAAAATCAAAATCAAAAGTGCGCCGTTAATTATTGTGTTCGCGCTATTCACATCGATATACGATTTCGTGGTAGTTTGCAGAAGAACTCTACATGGACTAGTTTTCGACCACGAAACGGCCTCATAACTCACTTTCTGAACCAGTGCACGATGAAGTGATGGTCGTAGTCGTTGAGACTGGCCACCTCCCGTAGGAGATGTGCGAACACGACGTATGTCTGCACGTGCGTAAATATGGGATTCTGCGACACAAAGAAACTTCAATAAGAGGATTATTATCATGACGGAAAAGAAAAAGCCAGCGTTACCGATGCATGTGCGAATGGACTGAATATGTCACGCGGGTTTCACACGACCACGTGATAGATTACCTACATTGGGGGAGGGGGTATTCAGTGATACCAATCACCGAATGTGGTAGGTGGTTATTTATACGTTATGAGAGATTAAAAATATAATATAACTATTTAAATTATATATTCCGTTCGTGTGGAATAATGTAAGGTAGTAATAATAGTCGAAAAACGATACTATAATATTACGTATTACGATTACCTGTAGAAGTATAATATAAGCTCGGAGGTCGTCTTTTGTGTGCGGCCTGTATATATAATTAATAATTATACAGTGATCAACTTGTAGCTTCACTAAACAAATGATTTTGTACAGCTAATTTTACATATTAAAAGTAAACTTTAACAATAAAGTAGCGTACTCTAATTGCATATAAATATAAGAACCGCAAGTAATTTCAGACTCCTATATCCTAAAAACTTTTCATCACTATTTCCTCATAGAGTAAATAGAGTTCCTTACCATATCATTGTCGTATCACTAAACCTAAAACGAAAACGAAATTCACCACATTGCCCATGCATGTCACTAAACATTGTCGGTGGCACAATGATATAATGCTGTCACAAAATATAACTGCTAACATTGTTTTACCAACATTATTATATTATAATTCTTTCCAGTGACGTGACAGGTTCATATGTTCGTACATTAATCTGCAATGCGGCTGCTAGCTTTAAAACAAGCGCCAACACGTACCTTTTGTCTTTGAGCAAGCAGCCGATGACCGCCTTTAACGTGGACTTTATTACTTCCTGGTCCTACAAAGAGGTAAACGAACTATTTGAATAGCTGTAGACGATTGGCTTGCAGCGGTCGTCGTCTGAGCGGCAGATAGGGCAGCTGGGTAGTATACGCTCCAAATAACATCCTCTTATCCAGCGCAATCATGACCCATCATGTGCCCGCTGGCAAACAGATGCAGGACTAAGACTTACAGCGTAATATCGAGATATCTTGATTCTTATGATAGCTATACTAGCGACACCTAACTAGCGGCATCGCGGTATGGGTGCGACTGTGGAAATCCTACCTATATATATA
>NW_014577321.1:41578-46162 GCF_000485595.1 Priapulus caudatus | reverse complement strand
TGTGTGTGTGTGTGTGTGTGTGCGCGCGTGTGTGTGTGTGCGTGTGCGTGCGAGCGTGCGTGCGTGCCTGAGTGCGTATACATGTATGTACGTACATATGTATGCAGTATGTATATTATATACTTGCATTTTTACATCTATTTATACGTATAGCTGCGACATGTTCCCCTCTATGAATCGGGTTTACTGTAGTGGTGTGTGTATAGTATACACACACACACACACACCATGCACTCGTCGTGGTACCACAGCTAGGAGCTAGCGCGCGAAGGTGGCAGCAGCGATGGAGGATGGATGCGGCTGCTGCGGCGTTGCTTGGTAACGATTGGAAACAGCCGGCGCGGCGAGCGCAGAAAGATCGATATCATCTACAGTGTTAGATTGACACCGCTAGTCGTCGAGAATAATCTTTGGACTGACGAATAGGGACGCTTGGCGTCTGTCTATGGCGCACGGACTCGGCACACGCAAGCGCCCGCCGTACACTATCAATGTTTCATTAGCGGCCCATATAGCGTAGCCAACGATACGTGATTGGAAAGGGCTCCATAGCAGTCGATGTACACATCATAATGCATGTATTACTTTATATAAAAATTATATATATATATATAATGCCATTAATGGTGCCACACAAGCGAGCGAGCGGGGTCTGGGTTCGTACTCAGAAAGGAACAAAAGTGTCGCGCATGGCGACCTATATTTATCGCGAGCGGCGGCCGTGTGCCATAAATAGCCTGAATGGTTCGATAGAAACGTCGCTCGCTGCAGTTGCTGCTTCTGCTGCTTCTGGCGTTGGTGGTACGTGGAGTTTATCATGCCAGCGGTGATTCCTAGCAGAATAGCCATATATTCTCACCACCATAATTATCACAGGCACCCTAGCCCATTGCACTGTATGGGGATATAGGGTGATGGTTGTGGTCAGGGTTAGGGCCCGGGGGGTGTGTTCTCCGCATAGTGACATATATATATGCGCCGCATTATTGCCCCTCATTTTTCGTTTTCCTTGTCATCTTTTTGCCCCCAAAATTTTTTCCTAACCATCCTTTTGCCCACCAATTTTCCCTTGCCATCTTTCTGCCCCCCCCCCCCCACAAATTTTTCCCTTGCCATCTTTTTGCCTAGTCTCTTTGCCCATATAATTTTCCTTTTAATATCTGGAACGATCGGGGTCACTTGCGCATCTGCGGCTCATATCCTCGCTCATCTCTCGCGGCTAGAGTTTTCAACCCCGTTACACGGAAAAACCGCGGAAATGTTGCTGAATGGAACTTTGCCTAACAAAAATACGCGCCTCACCATTCATCCCGTGTTTAAGAAACCGGCACCCAGCCAAAATTGTTCTCAGCTTATCAAAAATAAAAGCCCAAAGTGAAGTTAATACGCGCGCGGACTTGGTTTGGCAACACTAATCGGGCTCATAACATTGCGGATTGATATCAATATCCAAAATGTTAAGCTGTTCGTAATAATATCGCTTACAAAACTAAGTATGATGAATTCACTCAATCATTCAGTCTTTATATTATTTCTTCGTTCTAATAGCACGCCGGTTTTTCACCATCGAGCGATCGAGCCCGAAAATGGCGAGTACCCTCCCCCCCCCCCAGGTCACGCCTAAGGGACGCGTCAATGTTAGCGCTAGGCGTTGAGCAACGATTGTGGTAAGACAATTATGGTTACAGTCAAAATGCGAGATAAGGTTGGGGATTATGAGGAGTTACGATTAAACTTGCGACCACGTTAAGAGTCACGGTTAGAGCCATCGTACTGGTCGAGCATATGGTCAGGTTCGAGGTTGTGGTTGTGGTGACCAATCATTGGATTGAGCTCAGGGGCAAGGAACGGGTAGGCCTAAATGTTATGGTTAGCGTTGGAATTATAGTTATACTACATGGACATGTTAACTAATATCTCAACTTTTTATAGCAACAATTAACCGATAGATTAGGTACTCACTGAATCTGCTAGGAGATCATATACGTTATACAAATAATCAAACTTGATCCCCGCATCTCCCGTAGTTTTGTAGTCCTTATCAGGGTCAATCTATAGAAAGGAAAATTCTTAATAAATTAATTGATTATTGCTAATATTTTATCAACGTCTTAATTATCTAATTAATTATGAATTAAATATAATATAATTTATGTAAAGTGATCTATCATCATCTTAAATTTCGAACTTCTTATCCATACAACACACCAAAATACACAATAACATACATATTTGTATGTGTTTGCGTTTGCGTGTGTGTGTGTGTGTGCGCGCGCCTGTGCGTGCGCGTTTATGTATGTGTGCATGCGAGTATATGCATGCGTGTACGTGATGCGTGTGTAGGTGAATGTGTGTGTAGGTGAATCTGTGTGTAGGCGTACATATGCGTTATAATTTATGATTTTGAGTTTAGCAATATTTTATCATACTATATGTACCCTGAAGGCTGCATTTATTTCGAGGAAGGATTCGAAAGTAGTTGCATAGAAATCTTGTACTGGCTTCCAGTATTTAGTTTCGTTGGCCTTTTCAATGTCAAGCCTGGAGTAATAAAATTAAAACAATATCAAATATTGCATATAAACACGAGTATATACAGGTTCTGTTCCAGAAAGAGTTAGACATAGACAATGACTACTACTGTAGCCAGTAGGGCCAGCCATGGGCATGGGCCGCGAGTAGAATCATAGCAAAGAAGAGGTAAACATCCACCGGGATGTTGAGCCAGAAAGTAGTTCCGAAAGCGAAAAAAGAAAGGGGAGAGGAAGGGGAAGGGGAATAGGAAGAGAAAGTGGTAGAGGTTGATAAAGAGGAAGAGGAGAGGAAAGGGGGAGGCTTGTCGTTTTCTGATAGGAGAATAATTGAGATATTTAGGCTATACTCAAAAGTAGTCTATCAGTCACATCGAAAAAATTACTCGACTGCTCGTCTATACATCAACAGCAATCTCTGCACCGCACGGCTGCTGGTGCGGAGCCACATGATCTTCGTATACTAGTATATTCATATTACCTACAGTTTTACGGTTAATTAAACACCTTGCTTAAATGCAATATGTATTAGCGTCATGCGTCACAGGTTGAAATTTATAGGATATGCACAAAGACCCCAATAAGGTCCTGCGCTTGTGATCAGTGTACAGTGATGTCCCAGGTAATAGAGTAAACCATTGAACGTCTTCCTCCTCGCGTCCTAATCGTGTGCGATAACAGCCGATTGACGATGACAAAGTCTACTATATATCAGTGTATTTGCTGTTCATTATAAATTATCTTAATTACAGTAATAGATATACAGGCACTGCACATTTCGTACTACTCCGGCGTTACTGTTCGTATATAATATAACTAGCATGAAACGCCTGCGTGCACGGAGCAGGGTAACTACATATCACTGATCTCTTCCAAGCTCTCCGCCAAACACGTAGCCGGTGGAAAAACAGCACGTTAATGGAAATCGAGCGGCGAAACCCAACTGCAATTACCTGAGATCAATCACGGACTTCTTGCGCACCGGATAAACAATCGGCTGGTACTGGTTCGCACCACTCCCTCCTCCTCCTCCACCTCCTGCTCCCCCTCCTCCTCGTCCGCCCGCCCTACTCGGGCTGATTGCCACCAAGTTCCCGGTCATTTCCGGTGAAAGTGGAGGCAGTAGTCTGGAGGATGTCGAGCTCGCACTTCCGTTGCGACTTTTTCCGATGTTCTTTATGAAAGATGTGAACCTGCGGCCGACGTTCATTTCCTAGAAAGGGGTGTAAGGTATAGGAATGAGTACAACGTCAGTTCGGATTTCCACCACAGAAGAAGAATACGGTGAGAAACAATTATGCATTAAGCAAATGTATAAAACAGGCGAGACGTTGAGATATCTGACGCTTAGTTATTACGCATCAAATGTATTGGAAATTAGATACATAGACAGTGCGTACATGTAATGATTAAATGAAAGCTATATGGTGCTGTAGCGACCCTAAGGGTAGCCACGACTGTATTTATTCACCGTAGAACAATTTGTCTGTTTCGAGATCGTTCTCCCCATCCCCAGGAATGGATCAACAAGCTGTTATTTACGAGTATTTGTGTTGTTGCTCGTAAGTTTGTCGCAGCTCATGTCTCTTTTGTAAGATACCACAGAAAAAGTAAACGTGAACACTGTTCACCTCTCTCTCTCTCTCTCTCTCTCTCTCTCTCTCGCCGCCTCATCTCTCTCTCTCTCTCTCTTCTCTCTCGCTCGCTCTCTACGCCTGTCTCGCGCGCCTCTCGGCTAGCTGTGCGCGCAATTAGCGGCAGTTGACACCCCGATCGTTGTCCGAGAGGGAGCTCTGACTGGCGGAGCGGCGCGCCACGTGTTTCGCAGTAAGGCTGGCCAGTCGTGCTCGGTGACGCGAGATGTCCGGGACGTTGCGCTAACCGCGTCACGCGTGCTGCAGGTGAGCGTTCGTCGCACGATCTGCCGCGAGCCTGCGGCAACTTTTATACAATCCATGGCGGCACGACGACGAGAGACGTGCGACTAGCGGGCTTCGCAAGGACCGCAGTAATCGAAGCACGCGGACGTTGCCCGGCATCGAGGAGAAACATG
>NW_014577321.1:31799-39831 GCF_000485595.1 Priapulus caudatus | reverse complement strand
GCACCTAGCCGAGGAGGCGCGCGAGACAGGCGTAGAGAGCGAGAGAGAGAGAGAGAGAGAGAGAGAGAGAGAGAGAGAGAGAGAGAGAGAGAGCGAGAGAGAGAGAAAGAGAGAGAGAGACAGAGAGAGAGGAATGAGAGAGGGAGAGAGATGGATGCGGATGTGATCGTGGCGTAGATAGTTTGCTCGCAGTGTCTACGACTTCCGCGCGTCTGCGTTACGACCATGCACCGCCATATTGACGCCGTGGAATGTAGAGAGAAGCTCGCTGGCATCGATGTGCTGGCGTGGCGATGCCATTGATCGGCGCGGGTGTTCGTTCCATCGTGGATCGTATTACCGCGCAGCAAACACACAGACGCCGTAGCTAGGCGCGCGTGAGCGGGGAGGGTAGCAGATGATGCTGCTGCTGCTGCTGCTGTTTCTACTAAAGCCCGGCGCACACGTGAGTAATTTTACTCAAGTAAAATGACGCATGAGTCATTTTACTCACGTGTGCGGCAGATTTTCGTTGAGTAATTTGACGCATGCGTCATTTTACTCAATATCAAACGTGTTTGATAATTTTTGACTCATGCGTCATTTTACTTGAGTAACATTACTCACGTGTGCGCCGGGCTTAATGTTGCTGTTGCCGCTGATGCTATTGTCGTTGCTGTTGCCGCTGATGCTATTGTCGTTGCTGGTGTCGCTGCCTGCAGCTTCATAGCGCGAACAGCCCCGAGAGGGCGTACACTGCGTGGTTTCCGTGTTGTGAAGCCACTGCCTATACTACGGCTGCGCTAGTATATATATATATATATATATTTACCTAGTTACCATCAATCCCGCAGCTCTCTCTCTCTTTATCTCTTTCTGCTTGAAACAACTATACTCTTCACAACACCCGTCCACTCAGTCTCAGTCTGCGTAATATAATCGCACGCCGTATACTATATATTTTCCACGTGTACCAGCCAGTCTTACATGGCTTCGCAGTCACGTGACCGTTCTTACCCGTTGCACTAATACTTCCAGATAGACCTGGCATGTTCAGTTTAAATACTGTTGCTGTGCACCAGTAACTATGGAAATTTTGTTTGCTTTTGGCTAAATTGTTTGGTAACTTTCATACTGCGTTGATATTCTGCTACAACTCAATGACGTTGCATTTAAATTCTGGACATTTTGTCTCACGATAAGATTTCGATATCACACATTTGAACCAGTACCACGGTTAAATACCCATCCAAGTGTCGGCGACTACTTAATTTTTATTTTTATGCATGCTACCATGCATGTGGTGTTTATATCATTGCATATACACACATTCGTCACATTTGTTATCAAACTGCGTTTCATTTATCATAGAATTTTGCCCACGAATGAGTTGGAAATCAGGTTCATCACAATTTAGCAGTTTTGTATTACACAGAATACGCACTTCCAGAATACATCATGCTAACTTCGACAATATGTTACGACACAAGCAGCTCACACTAACAAATACTACCAAACGGTAGTGATACGCCAGTTTTACTAACTTACGCACGCAAGGCGCAGCGTCACAGAAAACCCCTACACCGAGCCAAACTGCATGCAGCGTCCCTTCGTACACTCAAGATACATGGAGCCCATGAGAGAGAGAGCGCCATCTGTCGTGGAGTTTGACACCGAGCATTAATATATAGCAGTAATAATCACTGATAACATGTCGATAAACAATCGATTTATTGATTTATTTAAATGTTTTACAGCAGAACACGATTGAGCGCGCTCAGTCGATTAAAACGCGGTGCCGTGAAATAACGCGTGAAATAACAACCTCACTAACACGGACGTGACTCTGCCGCATAACACCGGGAATGCAAACACAATGTTAGGAATGCTACCCTTTTAGGACCGATACCATACACGTTACAGAAATACACACACGAGCACGCACGCACACACGCACGCACGCCCACACACACACACACACACACGCGCGCGCGCACGCACGCACGTACGTACGCACACACGCACGCCCAGACATCGTACATGGATACAAAATTGGGCGCACTATGTAGGTGGCATGTCCACCTTTCATTCCCCTCTTGACCGCCTGTCTATGGCTCTTTTGACGTATAAATATACGTAGCAACACAACAGTCTGCTTCCCCACAAGGTTCTCGTATTTCTCCAATGCAAGGGTGCCTGTATCGCTTTCCCTGTCTTTACCACTGCACCATTCTTTCTCCTTCTCGTCCTTGCTTCAATGAACCACTCACTACCCACTTCCATCGACCTGTCTCTTCCCACCCCACCACCCATTTCTCGTCTCACTCGATCTTCGCTCTCTCTTTCTCTCTCTCTCTCTCTCTCTCGCACTCGCCCTTTCACTCTCTTTCTCGCTCTCTCGCTCTTGCTCCCGCTCTCTCGCAAACCATCTTTCTCTCTTTCCTCCTTCCCTCCACCATCCTCCCGCCCTCTCTTCCATCGGAGCAGGCCACATCGTACTTCTCAACAACTGCGTCTGTTCATACCCTTAACGTGACTGCCAAGCTTTCATGTCTCCCAGTCACCACTTTCCTCAGGCCAGGTGACGCTCCATACTATTCACATAATCATTTGGCTTGCTTTACTATGCAAACACAGGGTAATCACATTGCAGTTTCTAACTGGGTGGAAAACTAAGGTTTTGGTGTAACTTAGTTTTAAGTTAGTTCATACATTGTTTACGATCGTCAGTCTATCTTTTACGAGAATGCCACATAGATTAATCACTAGGTTACTAATCAAAAACTTAAAATATCATAGCGATGTTTGACATAGGGCGATGTGCTCACATCCATTCTCCTTTGTAACACACAACATTTTTGTCAGTCTCGTGAATTTTAATTTTGTACAGAGTGTTGGGTGGTAGCAACTTCTCCAGGCCCTTCCAGATATATACTGCTACATTTTCCGTCGTGCTGTAACATAAAATCGCATCACTCATTTAAGAAACTTCATTCTGTCTATCTACGATCTACACCCAATTCAACTCATTTATCTCTAAAGCAATTACATCATTCATTGGCATTTAGTAATTTAGTATGATATGTTATCCACGTACTAAATGAATTCAAGGAACTTTAATTATTGTGTGCCACGTTGATAAATTCCATACGAGATGATACCTTACTATGTCTTTGAAATAAGGAACATCCTTGTCAATATTCTTATGATCTAGTGTTGCCATCACAGCCTCCTGCAATATATTATGACAGCACACCTTACCAAACGCAAAACGATGACAGAATAAATTTCTCAAAGAAAATTAAACTTCATACATGTTTTTTTTATCATTTTGTCTCTAATTTCAGAACACAAGGCCCTCAACAATTGTATTGCTTCGGTTTCATTAACAGGTTTTGTCCAGCAAGGCTACTTGATGTTATGCATATGAGCCCGGGGAGGGGGGCACTCCATATATATTGCATGGTATGTATGTGCCGCGGGAGAGACCCCCCTTTTTCACCATAAACTTCCATTCCAGTGCATCGCATTTTTAAGAATATCTCGTTCCAGAGCATCACAAGTTGAGTTACCATGCAGATCTTGCCTTTTTCCCGTTCCGGAGAACCTAGTTTTTAACATTTCCGTGCTGCTGTTCTTGTTTATTTACATCCGATGATGAACTCAGTGCGTGTGTTTTATTGCCGATGTGGAATATGTGCGTATTGCGTATGTGCGCACCCCAATTTTCGAACATAGCCAGTTCCAGAGCATCCCACATTCAACAAACATTAGTTCCAGAGACCCCCATTTTCAGGTCTGAATTAGTTCCAGGGCCCCCCATTTTTGACTTCGCAGTGGCACATACCTACCATAATGTAGGGTGAGTGCCCCCCCCCCCGGGCATATGAGGTTGGTAGCATTATGCTGATGACATAAACCCATTTCTACAGTAGCTGTCAGTTGAATCAAAATGAGACAGAGTGATTTCTTGCTCAAGGGCACAGCAGCAGTGACCACAGTGGGGCTGGAACGCCTGACATCCAAAACTTTAACAAGTGTGACATTCGCTATACTATTACTGCATCCAGACCTGTGTACTCTTTTGTATTTCCCCTACTTCCTGACATTTAAAAGATTGTATCTACGTTCAATATCAATAAAAAAACCACACAATTCCCTGTGGGAATAACAATACCATCTCAATTTGTTTGCATTACTATTTATCATATTGCAATAATATTAGAATTGCATTACTACATTCACACCTGGATATAAATCTTCAGATCCACAATGTTCATTACCATTCCTGTTACAGGGTCTACCTAAAATTGTACAATAATTATAAATTGCAACTATAAATGTAAAGAGAACTGTATCAGCATATTATTCGTACAATATCACAACAAACAGAGCTGAGCTATCATGAAGACTTTATTTCACTGGCTTTGATAGCATAAGAGATAAGCACATGTATATATATATATAAACATTTATTATGATAATATAAAAAGTAAACATATACGAAGTTAAATCCATTTTTGAAATATACTTATATTGGTGGATTATTTCTGCACCTACCTTTCCTTTAACAGTTACCTCAACTAGAAAATGAAACAGATAATAATGTTAAAAAGAGGAAGACAGAGAACATATAGACACACCAACGTTCTGGATTTCAAAAATAGTTTCTGTAACACACTTGTTCTAAGATTCATTCAGTAAAAAAGTCCAACAAAAATACTAAGTAAGACCCCCAGCCAGTGGCGTAGACAGGTCCTCAGTTGTGGGGGGGGGGGATGATTTCGCTGTTACTTTACTTCCATAGCAAAGTATGGAAAGACCTGAACCTAAACTGACTTAAATGACCATTTCCATTTTTGCCAAAAAGTGGGCGTGGCTCGAAAGTAGGTCGACTGGTGTGCTTCAAATACGGCATTCAAATCTCTCCCATAGGAGTAACAACTGTATGCAATTTAAAACATGTGGGTCAATCGGTTCTTGAGTTATCATTGACCGTAGGCAGTCACTGAAATGCATAGTGAAATTGCCAAAATCTACCTAATTTGCATAATTTAAAAGAAATATCAAAACCTGTGTGATATGTTTCGGGGTCAGTCCTTATTCATCACAACCAAAAATGAGCAAAATCCGTTGAACCTGAACTGACTTATGACCATTTCCATTTTTGCCAAAAAGTGGGCGTGGCTCGATAGTAAGTCAACTGGCGTGCCCAAAATAGGACGTTCACATCTCTCCCATAGGAGTAACAACTGCATGCAATTTGAAACGTGCGTCAAACAGTTCTCAAGTTATCGTTGACCGTAGCCAAATGTTGACGGACAGACGGACGTACGTATGATGGACAACGCCCCATGGCAATAGCTCATCTCGACGACGTCAAGGCGAGTTAAAAAGTGAGAAAAACAACCAGATTTGAACCAAAAAGTGCATATTTTCACTCCTTATACAAAATCAGGAATATACTTCCGGTCAGGTCTCAGCACCCCCCAAAAAAGTGTGATGAAATTGAATTAAGAATTGAATAATAAACCAAGGATTTAACTTTCGTGAGCAGTGATAAAACGTGATTTGGGGATTTTGTAAAAAAATCGTATATGGGGAATGCGTCCAAAATTAACCGTCCGAGTTTCAGTAAAATAATGTCATTCTTGGAACGAGTTACAGACATTTTAAAGTAGATGTATGTCACTTTCCATTTGTGTAATAATACATTAGGAGAGTATGAATAGCGATGACAGATTTGTAGATAAATGTTCAGTATTTATTGTCTGTAAAATATGAAATTTTTCCCCATTTCCCTCCTGAAAGTAGGGGGATGATTGTACACGCCATCCCCCACCTCAATAAGTGGGGGGATGTATCCCCCCCTGCTATCTACGCCCCTGCCTCCAGCAATAAAAGGAGCTATAGGTAGCTCTACCTATTTGACTTTCATTCTGCCACAGTTTCACGTGGCAGAGCAATAAACAGCTACATATTTAAAGCTAAACTTAAAACTATCATTTTCTTGACACAGTCTGCCCCAATACATAACATTAATCATATCACTAGATGTAAAAAAGTATTTGGTATCCAAAATTGGTTTATGGTGGCTATATATATAATCAGAGGTTTAGCTAAGCTACATACCTTTATAATTATGGCCATGGCCATTTGGATTGTTGCATTTTCCGAATATATCCTGATTATCTTTCTCACCGAGTTGTGAGCTAAAATTGACACATGGTAAATGAAAATGATACATTAGAGTATATAAGATTGGTTAAAAAGGATTGGCATAGCCACTAATATGCTAGCTGATGAAATGATTGGTACCGTTTGGTTCAGATCTAATGGTTCACTCTGCAACAGGTTTCAGCTATTTGCTTTATTTCTGTCTTATGGCAGGCCAAAGGGCTAGCAGTATAAAGTTATGTTAGGTCGTGTAGGATCGTTTTCATTGCATCATTGCCTACAAAGTGCCCTGCCATGCTGCAAAGATAAAATTATACTGTGTAACCTTGTTGCGGTTTAAAGAGCTGCACACGGGTAGATATATAGTGTGATAAGCATCATAACTGACAATGTGGCACAAACTTAGCTTAGCACTCCGGATTTAAAACCCATTTTTCTCCAATAGATGGTGCCACTGCACCTATATACGCAGAGTTCTAACAAATATAGCAAAAATATGTGAGTAGCCTGGTTTCAATGACATTTTCCCTACTTCATGCAAACAAAGAATATATTTTCTCATAGATATGAATTGGCAAGACCTTGAAAAAGAACCTTGTAGCTTGTCATGATTATACTCCCACATTTGAGAAAATAAGGCCTGGGCCCCTCCTGGGGTCCCAAACTAGGACTGCCCGAACGAGGCCCGTACCCAAAAGCACTTGGAATGTAACTTGTAAGGCGTGTTGACAGCGCACAGCGTCGAGCACGAGGTTTACTTGTGTGTTGCAGATGAGCATTTGAACGGCATTTACAAGAAATTATCAGTAATAATACGCGAATGAGAGTAGAGAAATATTAAGACTGGTACTAGTCAATACATTTCGTGTACATTTACCATAATTTTATTCTTGAAACGTTCCAAGTGCCTGTGCCCTACACCTGCCAGGCTCTACGTAGTGAGAAGCGAGTCGCCACATAGTGAGAAGCGAGAAGGTAACTAGTAGTAGTAGTAGTAGTACTAGTACTAGTAGTAGTGGCTACCTGAGATCAAGGATAGTTTGAGACCACGCAAATGTGTTTTTCTGCATATGTGCTAAACGAATCCGGGGTGCTAAACTCAATAGTAAACTGGGCTGGGGCCGGCTACCTGTGCCCGGGTAGTATACCTGGCTGAACCCAATAACCCATACGGCCATGATAGTTGATACTAAGTAATAGTAGCTCTAGTACTATAGCACGCGTACATTGACTGCCGCAGGCCGCATGACCATACCAGATTTCAATGCTTGGTATCCCGCCGGGATAGTAAAAAAAAAGAAGTCAAAATCGGGATAGTGGTTGTTGAGTTATCAACTTTATAAGGCAGCGCATCTGAACGAGTGCGCGCGATCTGAGCGAGCGCAGGCCACTCTAGCGTTATACAGCAGGCATAGCATATTTGCAAGCGCCAGCGTAAATATGATGTGTATACATTGTATCAAGCGAACCAGACATTGAGACAATGCTTCTAGACAATACGTCTGCAGTGTGAGTGTACTGTAGAGGCGTATGTAAAATGAATGCGAGCGATGTGTTTCGAAGGCAAACAATTGTTAAAATTACTATCCAAAAAATGGAATACCAGATCTTTGGGGGGGGGATACCAGATTAAGAGATTTCAATACCTGGTATCCCGAATGGATACTAGTAGTGTGGAGATTTCGGGGGTGTATAACTTACAGGAGTAGTAGACTAGATCGGGATGCATGGACAGACCGAACTCACCGTATGGATATAATAACCATATATACAAGAGCTAATAATACCTAGAGTGTACAACGGAAAAACGGGAAAATAGTGCTATTTCACGACTACATTATTCTACTTTGCCTGCGAGTCTAGAATAATTTCATGG
>NW_014577321.1:30588-31774 GCF_000485595.1 Priapulus caudatus | reverse complement strand
ACACGACACGTGAGAGAAGACGGAGCGGCAACGCGTAGAATTAGACGGGTATCGATAAAAGGTCGCTGCCATTAACGAATGCAGCGCGGGAATCATTTGTAAATTGTAACACGCCCAATTAAACGCTATATTCATCCGTATCGTAAACCGAACTCTCACCGTGTTCTGCTTTAACTGGGTACCTGTTATCTGCTGTGCCACGTGGCTTCACGCGTCCTGCCTGATAACACCGACAGGCCTGACCCTGAATCCCACTATGGACACGCTACGCAATTAACGTCTGTCGAACGTAGTCGTCTACCCTAGGGCGCACTACAGTAGTAGTATGTAGTGTAACGAGCAGGAGCTAAGATAATTATAGCATGATATATATATCCGGTATTATGGATAGTAATTAGCTATTAATGCCATAATGGCGGAATAATACTATTTAGCTTACCCTCGTACTAGTAGTAGTAGTAGTATTCACCTGTTTAAACGATGGCACGCACTAAAAGATTCTATCCTAGTCACGTACAAAACAGGTGTAATATCAGCCATGATTATGAATGTATTGTGTGAATTACAGTGATTTCACGGCAAATAAATGAAAAATGATTTACTCTAACCTCTCTTCACATCCAAATTGCAATGAATCAAAATACAGAAATACTCATTTGCGCGTACGTGGCGCTCTCTATACGTCATACGTTGACTCCACTGATCTAATAACCGTTTTATTATAAATAAAACGGTATTTTTAAAACGGTATAAAACGGTATAAAATGATATTAAACAGTATATTTATAATTTATAGAGATCAGTGGTTGACTCCAGCTGTGGTTGAGATCAGTGGTTTTCATTATCCAGTTCCTCTCCAGCTTCCGGTCAGGAGGCGTGTGTGGTGTACATTTGCTGTCGTTGATTTGTTGGTACAGGCATCTGAGAACTCTCTGTATATTGTGTTCTCAGGTAGGCACTACCACTGCCTCAATGGAAATTATTACCTTACAAGTAGGGCATTATGCTAACTTCATCGGCACCCACTGGTATAATCTTCAGGTTTGTGTGCGTTGTGCAACTTGTGGTCCCTCCTCACCTGAGGGTAGCTCCAACTTGAAACGGTATTGCTAGGGTTAGAATACCCTGTGTATATTGACGTTACGTTAGTCACACAGCCTGGTCGGGTTACCTGAGAGTAGCTTTA
>NW_014577321.1:27825-30578 GCF_000485595.1 Priapulus caudatus | reverse complement strand
TACTTGCATTTCGTTTTGAATTGCTGTTGTGTAGGCCTACACGCGTGACGTCACCCGAAATGTAATAGGCTGCATTATAGCTGCCCATGTGTTTTGTCTACATTTCGGGTGACGTCACGTACGCGTGTACACAACAGCAATTCAAAACGAAACGCAAGTAGTGCTAGCATTTTGAGGAATAAATGCATAAATACATGGTGTAAAGTTGTGGAAAGTGTTCAAAAAGATAGGTGATATGTCCATGTAGATAGATAAGTGTTAAAAAGCCCGATCATTTTGCGTTTTGTGAGCGATTTTTCGTGGAAGCTTTGGGGAACAGGTGCAGTTGCGAAACCTAGCATAAAATTTTCTATACTGCGGCAACTGTACGCGGGCTATAGTACTAGAGCTATCCTGAGGGGTGATACTCCATTAGGAGTGTTCCCAACTTTAATGTCATTAATGGTCATAATAATGCAAGTTGCAGTTGAGTTACTCGCTAAAGTTACACTGTTCACCGTTAGCATCGGTAACCGCGCTTGGACAGTGTCAGTAGACAGTAGGCAGTACTCATGAATCATACATGTATATTACACATTATAATTGTATGATCATAATGTACGTACTAGTAGTACGGTAGTCTCTATACCTTAAGGTTGAACGTCATATTGCACCACAAGACTCATGACAAGAATATGGATAGTACAGGATTTTTTCCGAATGGTTTTTACTAGGTATTTTGATCTTGTTTAAGTGATCAAGATAAAGTTGAACCTATACATGCGTGTTAAATTAGGTTAATGAAAACCCATGTAAAGTTTTTATTCAGTGACTATAAATGGAGAAATTTCTTGTTGATTCATTAATCTTTATCGGCATCTAAAAGAAACTTATTCTTGTTTGCAGGAGGCTTCATTTTTGTATGAACCAAACCCAGAAAAACAACGAGAAAAGATTTTGAACCATGATGTTCTATTTAGGGAAGGTGTCACACTCACGGTATATACGTTATACTTCATACATGTCTTACCATATGTCTTGTGTTCTGTGTAAATTATGGTAAAATATGGTACTTAGCACGCAGTCTGACACCAAAGTCTAAACAAGAATTGAGAGACCACCAATACTCATCACCAACACCTGACACTACTCCATCGTGCACCTTTGCAACCATAATTATGAAAAAATAAAGAACAACCTCAACGTAACCGTCACACCACAGTATGCAGATGATATAGGCTGGATCATCATAGGACCGTATCATCTTGCACAATACTACAGACGCAATACCGCCACAGCTCAACAGCAGAAACCTTTCCTGTAACTCAGACAAACCGAGGAGTATACAATCAAAAGAGAGGGGAAGCAATAACTGGAAAAAATGTAAATACCTGGGCAGTCATCTTGGAACTGAGGAAGACCTCATTGAAAAAAACAAAAAGCTAATTAGCAATGAATGTTTGGGACAATATATGGCGTCACCATCGAATACCTATCGCAAAGAAGTATCATCTCTTCACAGCACTCATAGAGCCTGTATTCCTCTACAACTCCGAATTATGGTCAATAACTAAAGATCTTGGTGGTAGAATCTACTCTTTCCAATGCCGCTGTATAAGGAGGGCCATAACTATCAGATATGCTCTGAAAATTAGTTCCGTCGCCCTGAAAGAACTACTCAAATTTACAGAATGGAGCGAAGTCATCAAAACGCAGAATTAGACTTTTTGGACATATCATTAGACTTCCCACAAACATCCTGTCAGGTTAGCAATCCGTGAAGCAGACAGAAAAGTAGATCAGCCAGCCGGTCGACCAATTACTACCTGGCTGAGATTGATGAAGCAGCAGCTGGCAGACATGAACATCAACTGGGAGACCGCTGCTGAAGAAGCAATTGATAGAGAATAACTGGCGACAACAGTGTAGCGGGCAATATCACAAGGGGGAGAGAGATCAGGATGTGCGTAGCACGGCTGCCAGTCAGCGCTTGAAATGATGATGATGTATAAATTAATATAGATATACATTTCCTTAGACCTTGCTGTTATAATATAATAAAAAATGGACCATTATTATATCTGCTATCCATGTGAGTTAGGAAACAGGATGGTAATGTTAATCAAATACTATTTTAGATATAGTAGCATCTCATTTTTCAATTGCATTACTTTACATACTTACTTTACTTGCATAATTTTATATCTTTTGTATAATTTGATTTTGAGTATAAACATGCTCTTGTGTGTACTTGTGGCACTCTTTAGGGTCAACAAACTTACACTCCACGCCTTATAGCATTTGACTTGAAAGGGAGCCTGAACACTTTAAGGCAAGAAGGAGTTCTGTATGATGTCCCAAGCAGGGATGAAATCCAGTGGTAAGTTTCCGTGCATACATTAGATGCAGATCATGTTGCCAATTTTTGTGCTTGAAAGGATATTCTTTGTGTACATGTACATTTGTTATATTTTTAGCTCATCTGACATAGTCAGATGCAGCTTGTAGAATCGCATGAGCGTGCGTGCGTCCGGCCGTGCGTGCGTCCGTCAACAGTTGGGCACAAATCTAAACGGCTCGACGTACGGTCACAATATTCGGGTTGGGGGGGGGGGTAATTCGAAAACGAGTTGGAATGTCGAAGCTGGTGGTTAAAGGTCAAAGGTCAAGAGGTGTAAAAGAAAGAGGAACATTCCCTCCTGAACTTAAGGTATAGGGAGGAAATGCAGAATTGCGGCACAAATCTAAACGGCTCGACCTAGGCTCGTGATAGT
>NW_014577321.1:11917-25802 GCF_000485595.1 Priapulus caudatus | reverse complement strand
TCCTAACTCTAACCCTAACCCGAACCCTAATCCTAACTCTAACCCTAACCCTTGTTTACTTGAGATAACACTAAAAATTAAAAACTGCCGGGCATTTAGGAAATCGAAGACCGTGCCCGGCAGCCGTCAGATATATGCCGGCTGCCGGGCATATAGCCACTCTGTAAATATATAGATATAAAACATGTAAATATAACTATATATTTATGTGTCAGTGTGCGCACAATGGCGGCGTCGTGTGTTTACAGTTGAAACGCTTCAAGTGCCTGTGCCCGGGATCAGATATCTATTCGCCGGTATTGCTATACATGAGGAGTAATTTACAGCCTTATACTTATAGTTATAGTACATCACTACACTCGAGTTAAAGCGTCTACGATACATAAGTTGTTGCCACCCGAGTTGGTCCTTAATTTAAGAGCTGACGTACTGCTATATCGCCCATAGGTGTTTGTAACAAATCTTGCAGATCTGTTTTGTATCATTTCTAGCTTATATTTATATTTCTCTTGGTGTGGGTCCCACACTGATGAGCAGTGATCCAGGCTTGGTAGTACAAGAGGGCGCAAATCCACTTTAGGCACCTTAGGCAGGGGCGGATGCAGGATTTTGTCTAGGGGGGGGTGCAGGTGGGAAAGGGCACTTTGAGATTTTGTTAGGGGCAACTGAAGCGGCGGCTTCGTACGCGAGGACCGCAGGTGCGAAGGAACCGGTGGGGGGTCGGGGGGGCCTCCCCCAGAAATTTTTTAAAAATCAGACTCCTTTTTCATTTTCAGAGCATATGAGGCCAAATTTTTGTACTTCAAGTCTTGTCATAGCAATGAAACAGACAATTCCAGTACAAGGCAAAATCCACAAAGCCACAAAAACCATCAACTTGCTTGAAATTAACTGCCATCAGAGCGACAAAATACTAGTACCCGGTGAAATCAAACTGCGATATGGATTGAACACACTTTTATTACAAAAGAAAATTAAAATCATTACATGTACTAATTTATACGCTTTCCGTTTCATACATTTACTATAAAACTTGAACTTCAACTTGAATTTCAATGACTGATATATTATGTTACTTAAAACATACTCAGTATTATATACTCTTGCAACAGGGGCGTGTACAGGATTTGTACCAGGGAGGGGTCCAGCCGTAACCCAAACTTGGGAGCACGCAAAGGGGGGGGAAATTTTTTGAAATTAGACCCCCTCAGATGCATTTTCTGCGCGAGCAGGTGGGGGGTCCGGACCCCCTGGACCCCCCACGGGGGTACACGCCCCTGTGCCAGTAGTACTTACTTTTACCAAATTTAGACCAAATGAGTGGGCTATTGCCAGAGAGAATATACTAAGTACGTTTTAAGTAAACAAGTGCCGCATAGCGACAGCGCTCATCTAACGTCTACTGCGGTGACTCTGTGGTGGAGTGGTGCATGCATGGGGGTGAACTGGCACTATTCTAATCATAATTATTGCCTGGCAACCTGCAATGCAGATGTGTTAACTCACAGCTGAGCGAAATTCTCGCCTGCCTGAATATACTTGGATTTCAGCAACTCAATGGAGTGAGGTTATCACTCACGAAGGGTGATGCCATCTTTGATTATTGATGACACTTCACGTGCCATCTTGCGGCAACTGCTTTTGCTATTAGAGCCCCCTCCACCCGCCCCCTCTCCCCACTCTCCCCTGACCACCACCACTACGCTCGCGCTCGACGCATATCCATGATAACATGTTAATATAGCGAAGTCATTAAAGTTACACAGCTGTATCTTTATTACTGTACTACCGGTATAGCAAAGCCTAGCTATCATAAATTTTAGATCGGTATTAGTAGTATCCTAGATATATATGCTCTGAGCGTGAACGCGGTGGCGGGAGGGCGCACTTGATTCGGTTGCCAGTGAGTTTACCAGAAGAATACCCGGCTACAGTACACGTCAGTTGAGCGCTGTCGCTCTGCGGCACTTGTTCTTTAATGTTCTGAATGAGTATGTGGTTCTCCATACAGCACTATCTGAATTATTTTGTTTGTCAAATAGGGGTGGAGATGTCACACTACATCAGTCTACACAATCAACAAAAAACCGGTTTCTGGAAGAGCTGGACAAGATTGATGTTAGTTTCATTAATTGAATGGCTAACTGTATAATATAATCTATGCTTATTTGGGAAATTCAATATAATAGGATTAGTAAGTTGCAAACTGTAGTTATATCAACCTATTGTGCCTGTAGATCTGTTATGATAAAGTTCTTTTTTCTTGTGCTATCTTTTGTGGTATAAATAGCTTATAAATAATTGATATTCCTTCAATTATATGATAATTTTTGTAGACTGACTATTTGGAACATACTGGTGTAAAAAAGTTTCGCATAGAAAAGCAAGATGAGAAAGAAGAAGATATGGGTAAGTGGTAATTGTCAAATAGAATTTTTAATTCCACTATTGCAGGATGCAAGCCATGCACATCAATTCTTAATTAGACCAGGGAAAATAAAGAATATGGAAGCTTGTAGCTTCCATACATAGCTATTATACATAGCTTCCAATGTATAATTATACACTGAATACAATGCTAACTTTAATATAAATTGTATAAAACTGCTATAAATACATATCTTTGACATGTATTTGCTGGTACACTAGTTCTGAAATTACATTCTAACAATTGCATTGTTTTGTTACGAATTGCTGGTATTGCAGATGTGGATAGCATCCATGAAGGAGAGGACAATGTTGATCGTGGACAGGTGCTAGGTCCTAGCCTGTACAATCTTGATAGCTGTGTCAAAGTATGGTCAGACTACATGCGAGTCCACTTGCACCCAAAATCAGTGTACACGTTACAGCAGTATGATTACAATAGGTAAGCCGTAGAATACACAAATTAAAGCATCTTCTTGTTCCATTGCATCCCACTCGCTTAATTGTGGTCACCGTGAAATTGACAGCGATTACGGCAAAAAATTTGTAAACCGTGGAGACATATTGATATTCATGTGGATCACAATATATTTTTCTATAACAAGCATAGGAACTTATATTTTGCACACCAGCTGTATGGTGAATTGAGAGGTTTATAGATAAGTGTTTTCGTAATTACTTTGTTTCAATTTTGATGCTATATCAGTAATGTTTTTCCAGTGACATGCAGCGATTCGACATTTTTGGCCTGGGTCAGCAGGTTTACCAAGAGAAAAAAACCCATGATGACATTGAGGACAGGCTGCATTTCTTTGCGGAGGAATGCGATAATCTACATGTATATATTTTTAAATGCTAATTAGTAATATGGTCATGTTCGGTTTGGCTCATTTCAATGAAAGTTTTAATGCTTCATCTTTTTATCGATTGGAGTGAATTTGACATTGTCAGTTGATAATACAATAATATATGTGTTATCCAATTCAATGCACTCAATAGTGTTGATGGCAGTATACATAGCAGTGTGGAGGCATATGTTTCATAGAAACCTTCTTTCTTAGGTTTATTTTTGTTGTGATATTATAGTAGGTTACATATTGTTATTTCTGATCAGGTGACAATTTCAGGGCTTTCAAATACTGGTTGATTACTACAATGGATTTGGAGGCCTGGGTTCAGAGATGACTGAGATGATACAAGATGAATACTCAAAGTGCGTGCTGAGCTTTCCAGTTAGTCCCACCACTTTTGACACACCTGTAAGTGTAATGGCAACATGTGAATTAACCAACATGTTTTCAAAAAATATAGAAAAATTACATTTTTCATTTAGATTTTCAATGTTTATAAGTTGGTAATAGTGTGTACTGTAATCTAAACTATGAAATTACCATCTGTAAGTGTATTTATGTTTAATTAAGTAGTGTGTTCACCATTGCTAAGTTTTGTCGAATTAGCTGGTAATGAAAATCTTTTTGAGAACTCTGAATTAAAAAATTCACAAGTCATCACAACAGCAGAATGTTCCACAACAACACACCTTTTTATTTGCGAGGTTGCATTCATATGCATTTTCTAGCGAACGATCTACTATGACACGTGTCGTACGGTCAACTCGATCCTGAGCTTGGTGAAGCTGGCCAGTCACAGTTCGCTCACAGTTCCGCTCTCTCTGATGTCCGACCTGGTAAAACCTACGGCAGCGCCTCTCTCATTGCCCCACATTAATTACAAGGTATTTACTATTTACTATCTAGAGTTTCACTTGCCTTCATGTTGTTCCGTTAATAAGTGAAGTCCGCATCGTCTATATTCGTTGTGTGCAGTGTAAATTTTGATATTTTGTATCTTTTACAGGCAGAACTGCCGTATCACAGTAGTGCTGTGCTAGCTGCTGCACTAGACACTGTGTCATTACTGTACAGAGTTGACAAAGACCCTGTTCCCATAGGTCAGATCTGTGACACACTTAATGCCCGTGGAAGAAAGGTACCCCATGGTGTAACTTGCAACGCCCAACACTAGGCTTCTTTGCACATTGACGATTAATATCTGGTGTGTTCTGGCACGATACTATTACTTACAGGCCAGGGCAATATATTATAGAAAAGGATTATGAAATCATCTCTTGCATGATATCTTAGTTTCTCTATTTTCTCTTACAGCTGGCAGCACTAGGTATAGCACTACCATTCCCCATGAGAGACAATGCAAGCCTTCTTAAAACACTAACTGGCTTGGGCCGAAATCTGCCATGGACAATGCTCACACCGCAGTGTACCTCCTCCCACGGCCCGGCACAGATGACGACGCTTCGAGGCGTCCCACCACAAGATGGCGGCACTGGTAGTGCTATGCTGAGATCGTACCTCGAGGATGTGTGCCCTCGACAGCTGAGGTGCGAATTCAGTGTGGTTTCTGACAGTGGCATCTGCCATTCTCTGGCACCTGTGTACTAACCGAAACAAGCATGTTATATATTCGAGTGTGTCTTCCGCGACTAGTAGGATTTTCCTCCCCAAGACAATCCTAATGAGCTGGCAGGGGTCATCACAAATTCTTCGTCGATTCCCAACACTATCCATGCTAATTGTATTTTCACATGGTAGATGTCTGATCTGTGCTGATTAAAGCAAGTGCCCAGGTTTACTCAGATTTGTAATTCTGCATCTATCTCGAACAAAAACGTGTAAAATACTGAAGTTAGTCGGTCTAGTACCTATCCGCAACCTTTTTTTTTCATCTGCCCGTTCACATTACCCGTTTAGATACTCTACACAAATTAAGGAGTATGTTGCAGTTGATAGGTGTGCAATCGACTACTAATTTTGGGTTAATTAAAGT
The DNA here is from genome assembly GCF_000485595.1 of Priapulus caudatus. Lineage (NCBI taxonomy): Eukaryota > Metazoa > Priapulida > Priapulimorpha > Priapulimorphida > Priapulidae > Priapulus > Priapulus caudatus. The sequence goes on along the minus strand of NW_014577321.1, from coordinate 20,531 downwards.
TAATTTGGTGGTATAGTACCCGGCGCTCTTTCTCTCTACTCTGTATGTCTTACTGGACATTTTAAATTGCATTGTTGCAGTGGTGGCATGGTGGTAAGTGAACCATGCAAAGTTTCATCGCCTTTTCCCCACATATTTCGACCAGACATCTCCTGTGCAGGTCTTCTCTCGGATCGTGAAAGGCCAATGATGCAGGGTATGTTTCAAAAGTAATCTCAATATATAATAGGCTCTGTCATCATACCTACTGAAATATATGTGTAATACTGCATCAGTATCCTTCATAAATTACAGCTGAGCAGAGATTCAGATAAATACTTATGCAGCAAAGTCTAAATTGAGATTTTTAGGCATTAATGCCTAACGTATAAAAATTCACAACCCGAGTTTGCAGTCATATAAATCACCATTCCAGCAATATATTTCCTTTCAATTGTCTATAACAGTTTAATTTCAATATATTTCATTATGCATACTTATTAGATGATAAAGTTGATATTTTAAACGGCTTCATGTTCAACCCTACATGCTATGTGCTACTATTATTGCTTGCTTGTAGGTGTGAGCAGTGTCCCTGCAATGTCATGCCTCAGCTCTGCATCGGATATAAGCAACATGCTATCAAGTTTGCACGGTGCTGCCAAACGCTACAACATCCACAAGTTTCACAAATTTGTCGAAGCTGGCTTGGATGTGGACGATTTTAAAGAGACCATGGACTGTCTAGAAACACTGATTACGTGTTATGATGACAATTGATACTATTGTGTATCTGTGATTTCTGTTATTCTCTTGTGGGAACTCTTATTCTTCTGTGGGAACAGTTTGTTCTTTTTGAAAATCTAAATTTAAAGCAGTTTTCCCACCCCATTTTTGAAATGGTGAAAATACACAATCTTTACCTACGCCCAACGGAGTTGGAGGAGGTTATGTTTTCGCTCTCGTGTGTTCGCGTTAGACTGGTACTCGCTCCCACCTCGATTCCCCCATCAATTAACTAAGCCGAGAGGTGGGACCGGGTACCAATCTAGTGTTCGTGTGTTCGCGCGATCGATATTAGCGCGTCAGCCAGCGAGCCAGCCAGCGCAGCGAGCCAGCTCGTAACACATATGCACTCCGTCAGTGCACTCTGCCAGCTCGTAACACATACATGTTACATGGGAGCGTGTACATGTCAGTACGCTGGCGTATATCGTGGCTTATTCGTGTGTTTGTGAGTCGTATGGCGTATGTCCTTGGCGGAGGTATGCACTCCGTAGTGCCTCTAGTTTAAATGTGTAATGATAGTTGTAAATAATGTAACAGTTCATCTCCTGCATAATTTATTATAATATTCAAACATCGACATGTGACATGTTTATATTCAAATGGTCTTTATTAATTATACACAATAAGTTAATTGCCAAACTTTCTTAATCAGACAGCAACACTACAATAAATTTCCAGAACCTACTACTAGGTGTCACGTTCTGCATTACTCTATAAACAGTTATATATGGTAAGCAACATGATGAAGTAGCACCTGCCTAGTGATGTACTACACAGTAAGGGGATAGTTAAATTAAGCACCAAGTAGCAGCTAATATTCTGCCAAGTTATATGCTACAATGGGATTTTTTATGCTGTGTTGATTGCTTAGCAGGATGGCTGTTCTTTAGACTTTGTAGCAACGACCACAAGGTTCCTCGGTGAAATCATAGGGTCAAACACTGGCAGTATAGTGCAGTTAATTCCTGCAATAAAGGAATCCACAAGCTATTCACCGTTCAACTACAACAATGATTGAAAAGATTGTTGAATATTACAGGTATTACTTAAAATATTTAGTATGTAAATATTTGGCTATAATTAACAGTTGGGTTGAGCTTAGAGATCATTACCATTCTCATATAGATACAGCATTCTGTCACAGAGAATGACACTTTCCAGGACTGGTGCTAATAAAAGCCTGAGTGCATAAAATGCCACCACTCTCCTCCAGCTGGCAGCACATTCATATTCTGCTAATTCCACATCATCTGCTGTGGCAATACGATTGCAGCCAAGCTTTTTTAAGGCTACCTCTATGTACCTGTAATAAAATCAGGCGGGTAGTTAAGCATGCCGACGTAAATTGCTAAACGGCTAACATTTTGTTGTTATGCAGTTTGCTTAGCCTAACCATATGTGAGATCGTTTTACCCAACAAGGTGTACAACAAGAAACTTAACTTATCCAGCAATTATGAATTCATGAACTGTCATTATGTTCATGTAATTTCTGTCAATATTCTTGGTACTCTATATAATTATAATAGCGTTTACAGCTGTAAATATATCTGTGCCTTGCTGAAATAATATCAATTTTTGTGTGGTATATCGGTGATATATATGTAAGTGAGTGTGCGTTGCCTACGTACTCGGTGAAGCTCATGTTCTCAGCATGGCGGATTGTGCCAATACTAGTGGTCCCGTGCAGCTCAGGTTTATATGCCTTCAGCAGCCACTCGAGTTTTGCTCGGTAGCAGTGCAACTTCAACTTTGGCTCATTAACTGCAATAAGTGACAGCAAAGGGTAAAAAAGAAATTAAAGGAATAGTTTAAAAAGGAAAGTAGTTGGAATCCCAACTACCAACACCAACTACGTGTGCGCGTGCATGTTACATGATGTAGGTATGTTGGAGGGGTGAAATTTTGCTTATATATCTATAAATGTAGCTAGGTATAGTAACTAGAATAGTAGTTTTTAATAATGGCACTAAAATGATGCTCTCATTTGCATTGTAAGTATAAAAAGTTCTATGATTAACCCGCCATATGGCACTGTTGGCAGGAAGGACTTACAGACCATTTTCTTAGAAGGCACACCCTGGAGAAACCTCTCATCCCTGCCCCCTCACTTTAGCCACTGAATGACAGTACGTAGAAGTCATAACAATCCAAATAGCAGAACGCGAATTTATGTCTAATCCTTATGCAATCCATCATATAAAATCAATCAAGTTTCATAATATTTTATTGTATCAAGAACACAAAGTGTGAAATTTCATGAATAAAGTCATTATTCTGGGATTAAATAACCATATTTCACACCAACCACCAATCGCCCTAAATATGCTACCACGGTATTTACCATGGTACAAAGTCATAAAAACAATTGAGTTCAAAATCAGTATATATATATATATATATATATAAATCAATTATATATATATATACACACACACATCAGCTAGGGGTTAATAAAAACAAACTGATGTACCAGACCCCTGGTATACAGGTGAACAAGACTCCTGATATACCAGGGGTGAATAAAGAAAAATGTTGTCTTTATTAACTCCTGATATACATACATACACAGCGGAACCCCGATTTTACGCGCCCCCATTTAACGCGATGAGTCGTTGGACCTCCTTTCTTTGCTCATATAGCCACGTATATATATAATTCCCTGATTTATAGTGTGACTCCGCTTTTTTCACGATGACATGGGCCCCAATTACATACTGTTCACATTTAGTGTACTTTACACATAACATACCCAGTGTTGGCAATTTTCATGTAGCAGCATCCTACTGACACTATGGCCTTGATGTGATCGCTCTTTGTAAATAATTTAAGTATTGTTGGGCCTAGGTCACCACATGTATGAAGTCCAACCAGAACACACCCTTTCTACAAAACACCATGAAATACAACAAAAATTAATTTTAATTTTTGCAAAACAGCTAACTATATTATATCCATATAGATTATATCAGGAGTAGATAATAGAGACTATCTACGGTTACGGTGGGACAATGCAGGGTACGCAGCGACATATCGTCAGAATCGCCCTATTATCTACTCCTGATAATATATAGATGGTGCGAGGCAGCGAGAGAGAGCGAGAGAGAAAGAGAGAGATAGAGACAGCGAGAGATTGTAGGTAAAGCAAATTAAATGGTCTACTAATTGTAACATAGACAATAAATTGCAATATATTAATGGAAAGTACTATATACCTGGTTTCCCACCAATGAGTTAAAGTCTTTAACAGATATATCAGGCTTAATACACTGATTAATGTATTTCACTTGATATTCATCATCAATTTTCTCACGGCCTTCCCTTTCCATTTCTTTCCTAATGCTTTCTTTTACTTCCCTGTCAAAAAATGATATACACATTGTTGATGCGTGTAGTATAAACCCTCACGTATACACGTATAGCTAAGTGGAATTAGGCGCGCGTAGTAATATCACTCGCGAGTACCCAGAAGCCTTTGTAAGTGATGTGACGTCAGGAGTTGAGGAATATAAGTGTTCTTGTAAACAATTGAGTTTCTGTCCTCCCCGCTCGTAAATACTGGTCCTCCGCTCGGGATCCATGTATTAACACACATAACCTCTTAGTTCAAACAAAATATACTAACGCACATGTATATAATTTATTGTACTGTGACATAATTATATTGCAGTGATTAGTTCTTGGCTTGATATACGTTATATAAATAGTGCAAACACCAATTCCTAGCAGGCTCACTTCAACTAGCAATTTCACGCAAGCATATTACAATAAAATATTAAAAACCCCTAGGCATTAAAACAGACCTATCAAATTTCTCTGCTCCATTGGTATAAGAAGAATCTGCCTCAACACTTGTCACACTCAGACCATAACCGAACGCAAGAAGGCGAGACAGATGACCTTGTCCAGATCCCATGTCCAATACACTAGTGGTATGGTTATGTGTACACACTGCTGCAACTACCTGATCAAATAAATGAAAGTGTCAATGACACTGTAGCTCACCACAAAAAAAGGACACAAATGAGTGAGTAAGAAGAAGTCAGTTTTAATTGAGCAACCATTGACGTACATTATAGAAACGATTGCCATCTGTATATCGCAATAATAATTTATAAACAAAAATGAATCACAATTTGTGACCGTAGATGGCGCTATAGCTTGCTGGTAGCGATGGCGTTTGAAATAAATAGGTTATGCTGGGTTCCGACATGATTTGTAAAACTTTACTCTAATATATAGACGTTTTATCGCAGGGTGGAGAGAAATACCAATTTTGCATTAAAGATATTGTCAATGAAATCTTGTAAAACGAACCAACGAGTGTGACACCACAGACTGTTGTGTCTATATAATATGCTATATAATTGCCAAACCCTACCTAATTTGCATAATTTTTTTTTTAATATCAAAACCCTAGCCTTTATTCATGTCACATACCAAAAATGAGCAAAATCCGTTTGAACCTGAACTGACTAATGCAGCAATTACCATTTTTGCCAAAAAATTGCCGGTGCGCTCGAAAAGTACCGCGAACTGGCGTGCTTCAAAATAAGACGTTTATATGGGAGCATAGCAGTAACAACTATACCCAATTTCAAACATGTGGTCAAACGGTTCCTGAGTTATCGTTGACCGTAGCAAAATGTTGACGGGGACGACGGACGGACGTACGACAGACGACGACCCATGCAATAGCTCAGCTTGACGATGTCAAGGTGAGCTAACAAGTGCCGCAGAGCGACAGCGTCACCTGACGGCAGGTGTTCTGATGCTAACTCACTGGCAAACGAATGAAGAGCACCTACCCATCACCGCATTCGCCGCTCCGAGCATATATCTAGGATACTACTAATACAGATCTAAAATCTATGATAGCTAAGGCTTTGCTATACGGTAGTACAGTAATAAAGATACAGCTGTGTAACTTTAATGACTTTGCAATATTAACATGTTATCATGGATATGCGCTTGAGCGCGAGCGTAGTGGTGGGGGAGAGTGGGGGGAAGGGGCGGTGAAGGGGCTCTAATAGCAAAAGCAGTTTCCCGCGAGATGGCGCGTGCAAGTGTCATCAATAATCAAAGATGGCATCACCCTTCGTGCGTGATAACCTCACTCCATTGAGTTGCTGAAATCCAAGTATATTCAGGCAGGCGAGAATTTCGCTCAGCTGTGAGTTAACACACATCTGCATTGCAGGTTGCCAGGCAATAATTATGATTAGAATAGTGCCAGTTCACCCCATGCATGCGTAATGGGCTGCCCCCATGTTTTTGCCTACACACCCGCGAGCATTCAGGGTTCATTACAGTGTGCTATTACAGGGTGCTACTCAGGGTGCTAATACAGACTGCTTTAGAAAATAATAATATTTAAGGAGCGTAAACCTTGTTCAACAAACATTTGCCTTGCAATTGAACTGTGCAACTGTAGCCTCACATCCACAATAGCAAAAGCAGTTCAGTCCTTTGTTAACAGTCAACAAATCCATGTTTAACCTCTCTTGAGGGTCAAAAGTTATCCGACACTTACTCTTCGCATGTCAGCGGAAGTACATTTCATGGTCCTTTCAATAAAGCCATAAAAATGCTAGGTCCCGCTGAAACAAAAAGTTTTTCAATACTCCGTCAGACCATGTCTCAGAAAATGTCTAAAATCTGCCCTGTGCCCCATTGACTTGATCTGTGACGCTCCAATTTCGGCACAGTGATGGCTTTTCCTACCATGATGCTATATATACCACTATCACGAGCCTAGGTGAGCCATTTAGATTTGTTGCCGCATTCTGCATTTCTCCCTATACTTAAGTTAAGAGGGAATGTTCCCCCTTCTTTTACACCTCTTGACCTTTGACCTTTGACCCCAGCTTCGACATCCCAATTCGTTTCGGATTACCCCCCCACGTCCCGACTTTCGAATCCGTACGTCGAGCCGTTTAGATTTGTGCCCAACTGTTGACGGATGGACGCACGATCATGCGATTCTACAAGCTGCATCTGACTATGTCAGATGAGCTAAAAATGACTTGAAGCAATTATGCACGTAAATGGCAACTTCAGATGTACAAATTATAATGTTATATTATTGTGTTATATTATTATTAAATTATAAGATTAAAATAAATTTTTTGTCAGTTTCTTGTACATTTATAAAATATGATATCAAATTATATTTCATAAGAGATAAAAATCATTATATTAGAAAATAAATTACAGGAACTTATTATGTGAAAGACTAGATACATTAAGCATCAGAAAACTACACATATACAAATTACAACTAGTTATTGTTGCGTACCTGCGCTAGCCTGCCAATTTCATGCTGTTTTTTTGGTTTGACATGCTTCCTGTAGCAGTGGCCCAAGTATTTGTGCTGACCAGCTTCTTTAGAGAGTTCGTCAGCAGCACATCTCCATAGGAATGTTGTCGCTTTTTTGAACAAATTATGCTTTTGTTGATCTGTCATGTACAAGTTATAAAGGCAATATATCAAGCAGTTTTTTTTTACTTTGTAATGATTCTACAGAAATAAAACCTTGCACTTGTTTATATATACAGAACATGAATTTTAAAACACACGTGTGTATATCATATGAAAATATTCATGAATGATGTATTTTTCAATAAATTTATCTGTATTTGAATTATATGCATTTAATAATAAAAACAATGTGTGTCTATATAATAGTAAGTAACCTATATTCCAAATTAGCATATAACTATGTGTCTGACTCATAAGTATTTAGTCTTCATCACGAAACTCGTTAATTTACTTAGACAGTTTAAGTTAAATTGGTGTGAATAAACCGTTCTTGGGACACTGATACTTAATTTACACCCTAGCTATTGCTTTTTGAGAACTTCTAAAAGGTACATAAAAAGCTCAATTGAAACGTAAAATTTACGTGATGTTTTGTATATCGTCACCTTACCCTTGATGTTTGTAACTGCAGTCCTTGAATTAGTATCAATACTTGTGCTGCAGATTACATTTGGTTGTCTTTCTATATGTAAGCCAATTGTCTCATCTGACCCCAGTTGTGTTTTTGATGGCTTATCTTTCAGATTTAGATATGCTACATCAAAGCTCTCTGATGGCTTTCGACAGAAGGACATTGCTCGGGTTGCTTCTCTGTAGGCAAGTAAAGAGAGTGGCCATACACCTGGGCTATGTGCAAAAAAGTAAATGGTGTTATTACTTATTAGTTTAAATAAATGTAACATAGCATCGCAGTCAACTTGCCATTGCACTTAATTTGGTGGCCGAGTTATAATGATAGCCGAAATTTCTGTTGCTGTTGCTACTATATTAGTTGCTAATTATATGTGAATTATAGCTTATATATATTATGTCAAAAACATACCACTTTCCAGTTTCCATCCATGTTGCAAGTTCATGGGTTTCTACATTGTCAAGAGCCAATCGCCAGGAGAGGGGAAGCTTGCTCCAAAATTGCTTTACGTAAAACTCCTAAAAACAGTGGTAATGCTGATTATTTTCTTCATATGTATCCTAAAATATATTTTGAAAATGAATCATTCAACAATACTTAAATTAAATTTGGGAATTGTGGATATATGATTGAGCAGTTGAGCAGCAAATAAAATAGAAAGGTCTTAGGTAATTGAACATGATCATGCATCATTCCCATTTTATTCCATTTTAAGTATTATTTTCAGGGGCGGATCCAGAGTGGGGGTCGACGGGGTCCGGACCCCCTCTTTTTACCACAAAAAAAGGGAAAAAAGCATACGCACGCACGCACGCGCGCGCGCACACACACACACACTTCTCTTATATTGTCTCCATAAAAAAATCTTGTTTAGCGCTAGTTTTTCTGGTAAAG
>NW_014577321.1:8460-10214 GCF_000485595.1 Priapulus caudatus | reverse complement strand
CCCCGTGGCCATACACTGGCGAGACGAGGTAAAAGCAGGCCTTGACCAGAACGTTCGTCTCGGGGTGTTGGAGGAAGTACCCGTCGGTACGCCGGTGACATGGTGTCACCGCATGGTAGTCTGCGCAAAAAAGAACGGCAAGCCGCGACGCACCGTCGACTTCCAGGCCTTGAACAAGCATGCGTTCCGCGAGACCCACCACATCCAATCCCCATTCCACCAGGCGAGACGTGTACCTAATGAGAAGCGCAAGACAGTGTTCGACGCATGAAACGGTTACCACAGCGTCCCACTACACGAGGACGACCGCCACAAGACGACGTTCATCACTCCATGGGGCGCTACTGGTACCTATCGGCCCACAAGGGTACATGGCATCGGGGGACGCTTACTCACGACGATACGACGAGATCGTCGCAGACATTGGTGACAAGACTAAGTGCGTGGCTGACACGCTACTATGGTCAGATACGATCGAGGTGATATATCCAATGGCTGGATATATGCGGCAGGAATGGAATCATCCTTAACCCGGAGAAGTTCATCTTCAGCGCACCCACGGTGGACTTCGCGGGCTTCACGATCACCATGACTGACGTGCGACCGTGCAGCCGCTACCTGGAGGCGATCCACGATTTCCCCCAACCGCGTAACGTCACTGACGTCAGATCGTGGTTCGGGCTGGTCAACCAAGTGGCCTACGCCTTTAGTATGGCCGAACGAATGCAGCCATTCCGGAAGCTCCTGAAAAGTGGAGAACGCTTCGAGTGGTCCACAGAGTTAGAGGACTTATTCCGCGAGTCGAAGGACGTGATCGTTCACGGTGTCCGCATCTTTGACAAGACCAAGCCAACATGCATCGCCAAGGACTGGTCAAAGGAGGGCATTGGGTTCTGGTTGTTTCAAAAGCACTGCCGATGCACGCCAGTCAGACCGTTCTGCTGCACTGATGGATGGAAGATAACCCTGGTCGGCAGCAGATTCACACACGCGGCGGAATCCAGATACGCGCCCATAGAGGGCGAGGCTCTCGCAGTTGCGGACGCCTTGGACAAAGCGCGCTACTTCGTGCTGGGCTGCGAGAACTTGATCATAGCGGTAGACCACAAGCCGCTCCTGAAACTCCTTGCGGACAGAGTACTTGACGACATACCCAACCCCCGCCTAAGGAACCTCAAGGAGAAGACCCTGCGTTATCGCTTCCGCATCATACATATCCCAGGGTTGAAGAACAAGGCGGTGCATGCCATGTCACGTCGGCCGGTCAGCACGACGCGACCATCACTCATTGACCTTCCGGACGACAATGCCACCATAGGGACCCACCTCTCACCCAGCACGCACACCGATGTCCTATCTCTCCTACGCCAAGCTGAGCCGGAGGACGACGATGACGTCGAGGTGGACAACCTGGCATGGTGCGCCGCGGGCCTCGAAGCTTTGCGATCAGTGACATGGGACCGCGTCAGGGAGGCCACCAGCAGCGACGGCGATATGCACATGTTGGAGGAAATGGCAGTGGACGGCATCCCTGCCTCAAAGATCGAGATGCCGGAGATGATTCGCGACTTTCACCAGTTCCGCGAGAACATTACATCGACAGACGGAGTGATCCTATACAAGGACCGTGTAGTCATACCACCCTCACTCCGCGGTGAGGTGCTGAGCGCCCTACACGCTGCCCACCAGGGCATATCGATGATGACCGCCCGCGCAGAATCCTCTGTGTTCTGGCCAGGCATGTCGGCCGACAT
>NW_014577321.1:1378-8450 GCF_000485595.1 Priapulus caudatus | reverse complement strand
ACAGCCTGAAAAAGCACATGCGAACGCACACGGGAGAGAAACCGCACGCGTGCGATGTATGTGAGTACAGGAGTTCTCAACTGGCGAGTCTCCAGATCCACGTGCGCACGCACACCGGAGAGAAACCGTACGCATGCGACATATGCGGCTCCGCCTACACCTGCTCCAGCAGCCTCAAGACGCACTTTCTCACGCACACGGGTGGGAAACCTTACGCGTGTGACGCGTGCGAGTACAGGACTTGCTACCGCAACAGCCTGAAAGAGCACATGCGAACGCACACGGGAGAGAAACCGTATGCGTGCGATGTATGCGAGTACAGGAGTTCTCAGCTGGCTAGTCTCCAGAGACACGCGCTCACGCACACGGGAGAGAAACCGTACGCGTGCGATGTATGCGGGTACACCTACACCACCTCCAGCAGCCTCAAGAAGCACTTTCTCACGCACACGGGAGAGAAACCGTACGCGTGCGATGTATGCGAGTACATGACGGGCTCCCGCGACAGCCTGAAAAGGCACGCGCGCACGCACACGGGAGAGAAACCGTACGCGTGCGATGTATGTGAGTACAGGTGTTCGCAGCTGGCGCATCTCAAGAGCCACGCGCGCACGCACTCGCACCAAAGAAAGGCCATGTACAAGCAATCGGGAGTGATGTGATGGACGGTTCTGCGGGTTAAACAGCTAATTCGTCAGACGTTAAACGTGTGGATACGGATGCACTCTCTCCAGTAGACTCCAGTGACGTACACTCAGGCTTGTATAAAAGAAGAAATGCTGAAAGGAGATGTGCATGCAATCAGGGATGATGTAAATGACTTTCTACCGATTAAACAGTTAATAAGGCAGTTCGTAGTTACGCACTGGAGCCCTATGACGTCATCGGGTCATAGGTCATTTGTACATAGCTGAAACGTTGGATCGCGCGTTCGCTCGTATGCACTTGTCGTATACTACATAATATGCATGAATGTTATACAGAAGCTATGTAAAATCGTGCGTGCATTTGTTTTCTGTACTGAACCGATCGACTATCTGCCTGTGCTTTTTTATTTTATTTTTATTTTTACGTGTGTGTATGTTATTCATTGTGGGGTATTTTAGGTAGATATGCAGTGTCGGTTCTTCGTGGTCAGTCAGTTAACAGCAGTCAGTTCAGTCAGTCTCGGTCATATCATTTATTTATGGATGTCTTTTTGCTCCCTGGATTTCTTAATTCTAATACTACAGAAATGCACACTCAGACATGCATGTAATTAACTTGCAAAGCATAAATATTGATTCATGTTTAATGCACATCTAACTACATGTATATGAACAAGGAGGAATGTTAACCTCTAAATACATTGTACAAGCAATTAAAGCAATGAAAATAGGGAAATTGTGTACGTGTATACTTGTATGAAACCTGCAAATGTGATAATTTATAATGTAGCAAGTTTAAAAAATAGCAATGAAATAAATGCGTTTGCATTTTAGACACAGCAGGGAAGAAACGTGTATAATAATTTCTTATATTTCTTATTATTAATATCTATGAAAACCTTTAATTTAAGTACCATTTGATATTAATAATAAAAAATATGCGTGACTCCTGTTTCATGTGTAAATGGTATTATATAGCTGTCATAGTATGGACATATATTGTAATCAAAATACTAATAACTGAAATAGTATGCATTCAAACAATGTTATGTTTATTAATGAATGCTATTTAATTAGTGAATGTTCGTTGCTTTATTAAGTATATAATTGAGAATGAGATGTAACTGCATGTGTATGAATGATGCAATGAGAAAATGGTCATGGAGACATCAGATGTTCATGATGACAATTACAGAAACTTTGGTGAGGATGAGATATATTAAGGAAACCTTTCAATAAATGATACTAGGTAAACTCGAAAGTTGTTCACACATGCATCTTTGCGTTATTGGCATAATTTATACTGAAATCTAGAGAACATCGTACTATACGGCGCTCCTGCATAATAGATGGTCCCTTGTACCAGCACGCATGCGCGATCGGAACCGGAACCAGAGAGGATTGTAAGCACGCCTGCGTTTCAATCTGTGCAATACTTGTTTAGTTATTGTCATTTCACGCTGATTCTCTCTAGTAAAGTGATCGAACAAATGGAACTCTGTTCTTATTTATAACTAAACAACTTGATGCAGTCATGCGGAGATCGTCCGTGCTGAGGAGGATACGGCTGGGTGCAAACGAACCACCAGAACGTCGACAGGTACTGTACCCAATCGATACCCCCAGAACACTGTACACACGTGTGTATCACCAAAGGTAGAACATTTGCTACAGAATAACTGTCCCAATGGCGCCTGTGAATGCGGAGTGCCCGATCGAGGGTTGTGACTATGTGGCTACGCAAGCAGAGGCGGCAGTGGTGGCGGCCATACTGAGTATACACGCCACTGTGCACGTCACAGTCCCCAGGGCGCCGGGCGTGAATGCCCAGATGGAGAAACTTAAGCGTCCCTCCATAGCACTGGCCGGAACAGGCGAGGCCTGGTCGTACTTCATAACCCGCTGGGGCGAGTACAAGCTCACTGCCCGCTAGGCTCTTGCCCGCCGCGCGAGTGAGATCTTTCCTCAGCTCCTCCTCGCAGCACTCCAGTAGCTGTGCGACTATGTCGGGTCTGACAAGTTTAGTACCCATGAAAAACACGTCCTCGCCGCCATGAAGGCGCTCGCCGTCCAAGCGGAGTATGAGATGAAGTGCACCAAGGCGGAGTGCGATCAAGTCAACGACTTCACGGAAGAGATACTACGCAATGTGATTGCCCGCAGCATCGCGGACCAAGAAATACAATGACCTGCTCGGTGAGAAGAACCAGGACATGCCATTAACGGACATGATAGAGTACATCGAGGCCAAGGAGTCTGGGAAGTGCTCGGCATCGCGCTTACTCGACCCTCAGAGCACAGATGCGATCAGTAGTTCGTATCGGCGGGGGAAACAGCAGGACGTCCGCACCAGGGGAGGAGCCAGGCCGGAGAAACCGAAGGCCAAGCCCGAAGTGGTATGCATCTATTGCGGCGAGGTGGGCCACGGCAAGACGCCTGACTGCCGCGCCAGACGCACCGAGTGCCCCAGGTATGGTAAGAAGTGCCGGAAGTGTGGCCACCAGAATCCCCTCGACAAGGCGTGCCTGGGCGGCTGACCGACTAGGCCCCCATCTGAGGAAACCGACGGGATGTGCGACGAGCAGACGGCAGCCTTCGTCGAGCTATGCACGGTCACCGTGGCCAGCGCGGACGACGAGTTACGCACACTTCCCTTCGCTCACCACCTGTACGATGATATGTGCGATAAGTGGATGAAACGTGCGTCCAGCCCGCAGCCATACGTCAACCTCACTCTCACCAACAAGCGCGAAGATTACAAAGCGCTGGGTTTTAACCTCCTGAAATGCACCTGCGCAGTCACCCTGCCCGCTATGGCCGACACGGGGTGCCAGAGCTGCCTGATCGGCATTAAAGTCGCCCAACAAATGGGCCTGAGAACCGAGGAGCTCATACCTGTGTCCATGACCATGAAGGCTGCAAACAACGGGGGAATTCGTATTCTCGGAGCCGTGGTGGTCAGATTCGCCGGTAACAGTGACAATGCTCGGAGATTGGAGACGCGCCAAATCGCGTACGTGACGGACACTTCGGACCGCATATTCCTCTCCCGCGCAGCCTGCGTAGACCTGGGTATGATCTCGGACAAGTTCCCAACACTCGGGGAGGTGAACCTGACGACCTCGGAATTGTGTGACTGCCCGCGACGTGCGGAGCCGCCGACCAAGCCGACCACACTCCCCATGCTGGCGACCGAGGCCAACAGGGAAGCACTACAGACACACTTAATCAGGATGTACGCTCAGAGCACATTCAATACATGCCCACACCAGCCCCTACCGAGAATGACCGGCCCGCCGCTACGTCTTATGCTCGATGAGGATGCGACACCGGTTGCCTGTCACACTCCCATCCCCGTGGCCATACACTGGCGAGACGAACGTCCTGGTCGAGGCCTGCTTTTACCTCGTCTCTGGGGTGTTAAAGGAAGTACCCGTCGGTACGCCGGGGACATGGTGTCACCGCATGGTAGTCTGCGCAAAAAAGAACGGCAAGCCGCGACGCACCGTCGACTTCCAGGCCTTGAACAAGCATGCGTTCCGCGAGACCCACCACATCCAATCCCCATTCCACCAGGCGAGACGTGTACCTAATGAGAAGCGCAAGACAGTGTTCGACGCATGAAACGGTTACCACAGCGTCCCACTACACGAGGACGACCGCCACAAGACGACGTTCATCACTCCATGGGGCGCTACTGGTACCTATCGGCCCACAAGGGTACATGGCATCGGGGGACGCTTACTCACGACGATACGACGAGATCGTCGCAGACATTGGTGACAAGACTAAGTGCGTGGCTGACACGCTACTATGGTCAGATACGATCGAGGTGATATATCCAATGGCTGGATATATGCGGCCGGAATGGAATCATCCTCAACCTGGAGAAGTTCATCTTCAGCGCGCCCACGGTGGACTTCGCGGGCTTCACGATCACCATGACCGACGTGCGACCGTGCAGCCGCTACCTGGAGGCGATCCGCGATTTCCCCCAACCGCGTAACGTCACTGACGTCAGATCGTGGTTCGGGCTGGTCAACCAAGTGGCCTATGCCTTTAGTATGGCCGAACGAATGCAGCCATTCCAGAAGCTCCTGAAAAGTGGAGAACACTTCGAGTGGTCCCCAGAGTTAGAGGACATATTCCGCGAGTCGAAGGACGTGATTGTTCGTGGTGTCCGCATCTTTGACAAGACCAAGCCAACATGCATCGCCAAGGACTGGTCGAAGGAGGCCATTGGGTTCTGGTTGTTTCAAAAGCACTGCCGATGCACGCCAGTCAGACTGTTCTGCTGCACAGATGGATGGAAGATAACCCTGGTCAGCAGCAGATTCACAAACGCGGCGGAATCCAGATACACGCCCATAAAAGGCGAGGCTCTCGCAGTTGCGGACGCCTTGGACAAGGCGCGCTACTTCGTGCTGGGCTGCGAGAACTTGATCATAGCGGTAGACCACAAGCCGCTCCTGAAACTCCTTGCGGACAGAGCACTTGACGACATACCCAACCCCCACCTCAGGAACCTCAAGGAGAAGACCCTGCGTTATCGCTTCCGCATCATACATATCCTGGGGTTGAAGAACAAGGCGGTGCATGCCATGTCACGTCGGCCGGTCAGCACGACGCGACCATCACTCATTGACCTTCCGGACGACAATGCCACCATAGGGAACCACCTCCCACCCAGCACGCACACCGACGTCCTATCTCTCCTACACCAAGCTGAGCCGGAGAACGACGCCGACGTCGAGGAGGACAACCTGGCATGGTGCGCCGCGGGCCTCGAAGCATTGTGATAAGTGACATAGGACCGCGTCAGGGAGGCCACCAGCAGCGACGGCGATATGCACATGTTGGAGGAAATGGCAGTGGACGGCATCCCTGCCTCAAAGATCGAGATGCCGGAGATGATTCGCGACTTTCACCAGTACCGCGAGAACATTACATCGACAGACGGAGTGATCCTATACAAGGACCGTGTAGTCATACCACCCTCACTCCGCGGTGAGGTGCTGAGCGCCCTACACGCTGCCCACCAGGGCATATCGATGATGACCGCCCATGCAGAATCCTCTGTGTTCTGGCCAGGCATGTCGGCTGACATCAGCGCCACTCGGAAAAACTGCGAACACTGCCACCGGATAGCACCCTCACAGCCTGGAGCGCCGCCAACCCCACCTGTTCTGGTCGTTTACCTCTTTCAGGCAGTGTGCTCGGACTTCTTCGTACACAGAGGCGTACACTACCTCGTGACGGTGGACCGATACTCGAACTGGCCGATCATCTCGAAGTCGACGGGTGGTGCCACTGGCCTCATAAACTACTTACGTCGCTCCTTTGTGACGTACGGGACGCCAGAAGAGCTCGCATCGGACGGGGGACCAGAGTTCATCTCCACCGAGACCAGGTCGTTCCTGCACAGATGGGGCGTACACCACCGCCTGTCATCGGTGGCCTTCCCCCACAGCAACTGTCGCGCAGAGATTGGAGTGAAGACGATGAAACGACTTATCACTGACAACACCGGCCCGAAGGGAGAACTTGACACTGACGCTGTGCAGAGAGTGATACTGCAATATCGTAACACACCTGACCCTGACACGAAGATCTCCCCGGCAATGTGTCTTCGGCCGCCCGATACGCGATTTCATCCCGATTATCCCCGGGAAGTACATACCGCACGAGACTTGACGCGAGACCCTGAAAGCAAGGGAGGAGGCCCTCCGCAAACGCCACATCCGCACAGCTGACACCTGGGCGGAGCACACTAAACGCCTTCCGCCGCTTGCGGTAGGGGACTTAGTCCAGGTACAGAACCAGACAGGGCCCCACCCCAACAAATGGGACAAGACGGGCGGTATCGTGGAGGTACGCCAACACGACCAATACGCGATCAAGATTGACGGTTCGGGCCAGCGAAAAAAATTACAGAATACCCCAAACGGGAGCGGCGCAGGATTTCGCTCCGTCAGCTTCAAAAGCGCTTTCGGTAACAACAATTACGAGAGCGAAAATTTTGGAAGATACGGAGACAAAATCGCTTCCCGTGGCGCAGGCAAGCGTTAAATTAGTTTTCCGACCCGGGAGGCGCGAGCCACCAAGTTTTTTGGCTCGGCATTACAATAAGTTTTATATCGCAGGGGTTAATTGATCGGGGAGTGGGCGACGCACCAGTTGCACACCAGACACGCCCGTAACCAAAGCTGTTAATCGAATTCGTCACTGATTTTGTAGAAGTGAACTTTTTATATCAGTTATTCTAGAAAGCAACTGTAAAGCTGTATTATTACTTAAACAAGATTCTACGCAACTTGTAAGTTTGGGATGTGCGGCGCAACTCTGTCTATGCATGGCGGTACTGGACTGGGAGAGAAAACGAAATTAAAACGTTTACCAGAACTCGGCATTCCTAGAGTATTCGT
>NW_014577321.1:0-877 GCF_000485595.1 Priapulus caudatus | reverse complement strand
TGCTATGCTAGAATACGCATCCTGATTTTGCTCGGCTGTTATTCCCTTCTTCTATATGGTCCTCCTTTTTTCTCCTCTACTTGTTTTTCATTGCTGCCGCTACGCTGGTTGTCAGTACATTGCTTACATAAATAGGGGAATACAAATAACTTTTGTGCGTGTGTGCGCGCGCGCGTGCGTGTGTGCGCGTGTTTGCGTGTTGTTTTACTGTGGCGGTTATGTTTACAGTCAAACTGCTGCAACAACGCTCCTAAAAGATATTTATTATATATAGGTAACTAATTTCAACCGTCTCCTCGCGGTCGCACATGCAAGGGTTTAATCCGCCGTCGATTAATTACATGCCGACATTACGCACGTGCTATTAGCTGTGCATCATCAAGCACAAATCATTAACGTCATTGCAAGCATACTGTTTAAAAAAACACACAGGCATCAGCGTTTTTATCGATGTATCGAAAATCGGGGATTTATCGTGTTTTATCTGACTTAGGAGCTCGAACAAAGCAAAATTCACGACCAAACGATCAAAGTGTGTTGCGTGATTATATACGCGGCAATAAAAATAGCTTTAGATAGTTGTCGACAGCAAAGAAGGAAATATTACTGAACGTGTTGTGTTCGCTATGTGACTGGTTCGGGAGAACATGGTTTAAATTCGATATACGCAGCCTTGGTAAATTATAAATAGCGTATTTCAAGGAGGTTAACCCTCAGCCTGCAACGCTCCATAACCCAATACATCACTTCAAATAGGCGCTTCCGTCATGTAAGCGGAAAGGGTTGCATGTGCCCTAGCTAGACGTACCTTGCGCAGATGGTAGCCGACACGCGTCTCAGTGTTCTCGCGATGGTTTTGGAAGAGGGCGCCACCGTT
>NW_014577320.1:542874-543210 GCF_000485595.1 Priapulus caudatus | reverse complement strand
CCATCACCTTCTCTGCACCTCTTCCTCATCCTCTTGCCCCTTACTCCTCCTCCATGATCGTCTTCATTCGATCTCCATCACCTTCTCTGCACCTCTTCCTCATCCTCTTGCCCCCTACTCCTCCTCCATGATCGTCTTCATTCGATCTCCATCACCTTCGCGGCTCCTCCTTCCCCTCCTCCCTCCTCCTCCTCCCCCTACTCCTCTCCCTCCTCCATAACCTTCTCCCCTCCTCCTCCTCCTTCTCCCCTCCTCCTCCTTCTCCATGACCTTCTTCATTTGATCTCCATCACCTTCTCCGCTCCTCCTCCTTCCCCTTCTCCCCTCCTCCTTCTC
>NW_014577320.1:536065-542628 GCF_000485595.1 Priapulus caudatus | reverse complement strand
CCTTTCAGCCTTGAATTGCGTGCTGTACTCGCTCGGCTATTGATAACGTTAATTATTACCGCTCCTGCTCGTAACGGCCGCTAGGGCCTACTCACCAGAGCCTACAGTCAGTGTAGCGAACGCAGTCAAGCCTAACATAACGACTGGTATTATACAGGTTAGGCTATTGAGGAATATTGGAATTATGAATTTTGGATGTGCTATGAATATGACGACACTGTGACGTCATTGAGCGACGAAACAAGCTCAACCAATAGCAGCGCTTACTAGGGCCCTATGTTCTTGATTGACCTAGGAAAAAAAATTACGCTGACCGTAGCCTTGCACGTTTTGGTTAGATGGGTTCGCGGCCTCACTGTTTCTGACAGACGGTGCGAGTTTAGCGCTGGGGACCAGTCTACTTCCTGGCTAGCATTGGTTTATAATTTTATGACGTAATGGCGATGTCAGGTGCTGATGGAAACGGCTGTGATTGGCCATTTGTAAAGTGTCGCCAGCGACAGTTGCTGGAAAGTAGAAACCGAAACGTTTCTAAATATTTTTGTCGTCGAGGTTGTCATCGGTCGTCGTCGCGTCAGTGTGCAATGGCCACTGATCTCTATAATATAATCGTATGATTATATTATAGAGATCAGTGGCAATGGCTTATAGGAAACAAGTTTCTAATTTTTTGAAAAGTCGTTTGTTGTTACGGTACTGTCGGTAGGTCGTTGTCGCTGCAGTGTCACTGAGTGTGTCTTCAGTCTTTATTACTTTGGTATGTACTCTCCTCCTTAGGTATGGGACATCTCCTGAAATGCCCCTTATTGCCAGAGCCATGTAGCCCTGGAGACCTTGAGGCTTTCAACCACCGTGCCAAGTCCTGTGTGCTGCAGTGGCTGGGCCGAGTGTAGTGTAGTGACCCGAGAAGAAGAAGAAGATTACTTTGGTAGTAAATACATTTCGTGTTTATTTACCTTTTTTTTATTGAGACGTTTCAAGTGCCTGTGGATCAACCTTATATTAGCACAGAGCATATAAATCATGCTTTGTTAATTATCGAAATAAATAAATCTAAAAAAAAAAGAGTTGACATCTAACTCACATCTGCTCTGCTTAGCGGGCGGCGGGCGGGTACACCCACCGCCATCTATCGGTAAACAATATCATCGCCTCTGATCGCATCATCACAATAACATTGGCTACTAGACTGACAACAGACGTCCATCTGACTATATCCACGAGCTTCATCATATGCGTAACGACTTGTGGAGTACATCTAAGTAACTGCGGCCATGGAAGAAGAAGAAGATAGTCGTCCTCAACTTCAAGTTTCTCATTTTTTGACTTTACCAAACGAAATTCAAGAGTATATATTTTCAAGCAGATGTCTTGACGTTAAAGATTTATATCGTATCGTTTGCACTTGCAAGAGGTTCCGAACTGTGTGCGACAGTGGGGATCTTGTATGGCGGTTAAAGTTGCAGCAAAGGTACGGCCTGGACCCTAGGCACTGGCAGCAAGAACCAGTCCGCTGCAGCTATAGCCTATACGCTATAGCACACACGCGGCCATTGACTATATATAACAACATATTATACGTATATATACATATATATATATATTATACATATATATACGTTGTTATATATAGTCAATGGCCGCGTGTGTGCTGTAGCTGCAGCGGACTGGTTCTTGCTGCCAGTGGGCCTAGGTACCAGTACTACTACTAGCAGGAGTAAGATAATATCCTATATTATCTTACTCCTGCTACTAGTACTAGTAGTAGTAGGCAGTACAGTTTACCCTCTACAGCAGCTCTAGTAACTATAGCCCGCGTACAGTTGCTGCAAGCCTGCGGCAACTGTACGCGGGCTATAGTTACTAGAGCTACCTCTACAGTAAACAACATGGACAATAATATACGCGCTCGTATGTTACTGCTTTAGTCTAGAAACCACACCTCCTTGACGTATTTCAGATTATTCTAACCACTATACATCTTGGGGCTAAATGAACATAGATGTTATGGGGATTGGGTAGAGCAGATTAAATATTACTTGGAATCAGCCTGGAAGCTCCGGAACAAAATCTCCCGGTAAAGTGAAATTACCGGTGAGAAACTCAAAAATAAAAAGGGAAATATCGATCTAAAGGTTCTCGTTCATACATACATACATACATACATACATACATACATACATATATTGTGTCCTATTCAGCATGCTTTTAAAAATTACAGTCGGGTACAGTGAAATAGTCTAGATCTACCTGTAGTGTATGTGTACAGTGAGTGTATCACGGTGTGCGAGGTACGTATAAATATAATATAGTTAATACATATATACGTATTATCCCTTCGCTTCACCTGCAGTGTTGTGAAGCAAGGGGCTATAGAGAGCTATTCTGGCACCGAGGCAGTAAATAAAAGAGTAAAAAGATGCTTGAAGAAAGAGAAATTAGCTTGTCAGTGAATCGTGATTGTTCAGCAAAAAGTGATACCTTGATGAATGATGGTCACACGTAGGAATCACAGTTAGAATTCAATTATAATTCAGTAATAATAATAATATTATATTGAGTAAATATATATATACCTACAGGTGGCCTGGTCTCATCAGTCAATTAAAAACGAGCCAAGTGAGCTGCTGGAAGCGTGAATATCGACAATTCTTGGAGAAAGTGAGATGCGTCCATAAGGCTGTCAGCAGTCTTTCAAGAAAGTTCTACAAGAAGGAAGAAGTGTCCAATTATGGGCTGAAGCCATTTCTGGATTGTGCATCAGACAATGTCAACAGCGTAGAACTAGTCGTGCACGAGCTAAGAAGAATCCTAAACACTGGTAAAACGTACGTTTCCTGCCTCCAGCCTCACTAACAATGCTAGTGACATTTAATAATGCCTATATATACACTCATGTGCCTTCTTAATTACCAGGGTTTGACACTAACGCTAGTCCGTTAGTCCGAGACTAGTAAAAAATAAGGACTAGTAAATGCCCCATAGCTGTTAGTCCTGTGGACTAGTTATTTTCCCCGTCCCTCATCGTCCCAATTTCCCATCCTCCCATCAATTTTACTGTAGTCTCCGGCGGCAGCTTCTCTCAACCAAGATCCAAAGAGCTATATATATATACTCATTGCCATCAACAAGTTTTTCTTGTTTAATAGACGCGCTAGTACAAGTATACACTATAGCACGCTCTGCACGCTCTAAGCACGCTAGAGACCCCCTATGACAGTACAAACATTGTTAAAAACAATGGGGCCACGAACCAGTCTACCGATCGATCGTTTGTCAGTAGCTATCGACATAGAACAAACGGTCTGATTGTATAAATGACACAACTAATCAGTTTATACGCTCTCATAGCGAGGTATTTACATCGCAACCACATCGCATGCGTGTTTTACTCGAAGCTGTCGATACAAATAGTTTATATCTATAGTAGTGATACAAGTAGTGAAGCATAGTACAGGGTTTCTTCTGAGGGAAAATTAGACAAAGGAGGTAATGGCCAGTTTTGGGAAAAAATGTGCATGATGGATTCAAATACAGGATGTATTGATATACTTATATAGGTATATAGATACAGGATATACTTATCAGTAAATACAGGAACATTTTTGCAACGGAGATGTTAAATTTGACAACGGCGGTGCGCCACTGTGCCTCTTATGTATAAGAAACCCTGTAGTAGTAGGTGCATCCTTATTCAATACTAACATCAAGGTTGTTATGTGAAAGTATTTGGACGGAGTTCGTCCTCCACCTCCCAAACGTAAGTCGCAGGAGGAGAAATTAGATGGCCAGCGTGACTATGATAAGACCAAACGGATGTGTACGTTCCAGCCAGCATTGAAATCGTCATACCTGTGGCTAGAGTATGAACCGGCCAAGGGAAAGGGTATGACCTGTGGTGCAGGCTGTATGTCTGGTAGTTTTTTTACCGGCACTACAAACTATCGTTTGGAAACTGTTAAAGCGCATGATGCTTTCGAGGGGCACCGAAAGATCATAGCAAAAATAAATGCAAGGACCATGCCAGGGCAAAAACACTAACTTTAATGAACAAGGCAAAAATAGCAAAACTGAATATTCTAATTAGAAGTGCACATGCTATTGGAAAAAACGGCAGGCCCTACACCGATTACGTCAAGCTGTGCCAGCTTGACAAGGCCAAGGGTTTAGATGTCGGCAGCACTTACCTCACCGGCAAGGCCTGCCAAAGGTTCATTACGGTGATAGCCGATACAAGGCGCCGGGAACAGTTTGGAGCTATAAATGAGGCCAAATTCCTTGCTGTGATAAGTGACGGATCCACAGATTCCTCATCAAAAGAGGGCAAAATTTTATTTTTGAATTTTAATTTAATTTAATTTAAGTTTTAATTTTATGATCCATATCAAAGTTACGTATATTTTATACAATTGAATGTCTTTTACAAAACTTTTCTGGGGGACACCCCTTGTACCCTAGGGGAGACCCCCTGTACCCCCTAGCAGAAGGGGGCTCCACCCTCCTACCCCACCTACCTCCTGGCAAATCACAATGCTTGTTGCTCTGCGCCTAGTAAGAGTCCTTCGGCAGGACTAGTAGAATCTTGGAAGGACTAGTACATTTTTTCTTTTACTAGTCCTGTCGACTAATGAACTAAAATGGTTAGTATCTAACCCTGATTACATGCACTGATTTCTGCTGTTTTTTGATGAAGATAAAGTTCTATAGAGATTTATATTGTGTCATTTATAATTGCTCCAGGGAATGCAATCTGACGGAGAAGTATTATTCGAACAAAGCACTGAGTTATATTCGGCATATTCAGCTTACAACGTCATGGCAACGGTTTCTAGAACAGCCACATGATAAACTCAACCTTCTCACAGGTAAACAAGCACACGCTGCATGGTATCATGGAATGTATGAAGGTATATCGCCAACAGTTTTGTAAATTCCAGCCAGACTGAATTATTCTTGTTGTCGTCCATGCACAACTTGTAAGACACAAGAAAACTCAATAGCTACATGTATTTATTCAGTCCATATCCGCCATCCTGACATATATCCTCCGCACGCATATTCCCAATCCTCAACATACCCAAGGCTCTCCAGGAACTGCTGAAGGCAGCTGAACTGATACGACCAACATTCTTGCTGTTCCCGAAAAACTTGACCGATTTTGGCGCACATACTGTGGCTGGTAGGGTCTATGTCCCCATGACCTCTGTTTGACCTGGCTCGTTTAGCTATTTCTGACTAACCCTAACCCTAACCGTTACCCTATATATATATTATATATTATATATATATATATATATATATATTAGTCAGAAATAGCTAAACGAGCCAGGTTAAACAGAGGTCAGGGGGACATAGACCTTATCTGCCATACTATGGTCAGGTGCAGCTAGTAGAATGCAAATGAACGACAGCAGAAATCTATTGCTTCATGCATGAATCGTATTCGGCATCTGCGGCAGCAATCCTGAAGATATTACTGTTATTGTTACAGTCGGGTAGATATGTATTGCAGGCAATTGGTCAGGTGCTTGCGCGCGTGACAGTGAATGATGTATGTACATGGTTGATGCTGCTCCTCTCTCTAGGTGCAGTACTGATAGCGGAGTGGTGTCAGCCGTGCGTTGCTGGCATGGAGGAAGATGTGCAAGTGCAGATAGAGAAGCTGGCTGCAGACGTGAGAACACTGCTGAGCATCCGCTGCCCCGCTCATCCGGTCACCTGTGTGGCGAACCCTGCTGGCGATTCATGCCTCTCAGGTGTGCGTTAGAAGATTAATTACACATTCGCCAGCGTATCAAGCGACTGCTGCACCTTGCAGACGTCAGTTCATAGTTCCAAGACCTTTTAGTGAGCGCGACTTCAGTTAATTACATGGGAGTAAGATGATTATAGTTGCATCATAGTATAGTCATAGCTGGTAGTTTCATTTTACAGACGTAGCTTATGGTTGCATAATATCAAGAGCGTATTAAGGATACTTGGTACGATAATATGAATGCAGTTGTGCGTTACAAATGGGTGCCAATCACAAGTGTGCATGCATAAAAACTGTGACTACAGCTATGTGTAGCAATATGCAGCATGTAAAGAGTATCCCACTCTAACATTTACTGACACCAGTTGCGTGGAACATGATTATACACCTTGGTCTCACCTGTGACTTGTTTATGTCGCTGTTCAGGTCAGAGTGGGTTAACTCCCCAGCAATGCAGACATGTTCTGGAGGCAGTCAACATTGTTCTGTTTGAGCGGCAGGGTTATTCGGGTAATGTTGGTAACTACTACGACGAGCGCAACTCCTACATAAACGTGGTAAGCTAACCCGCACTGTATGTTAATGAGTCGTTGAATGAGCCAGTTTGGTATAACGTGATGATAATTGTATCCCCGCGACGAAGTCGGCGGGGATACTATGGTTTCATGTCTCCCCAGCCGCCGCCGCTGCCGCTCGGTCCGCCGCAGAGAATTTCCCTTCAGCTCTATAACTCGACCCCTAATTGACCTAGCGTGACCAAACTTGGTATACTTACACATCTTGGGGAGAAGGTGTGCAGAGTACCAAA
>NW_014577320.1:531582-535345 GCF_000485595.1 Priapulus caudatus | reverse complement strand
CGACCTTTATTTGACCTTTACTTTGACCTTGATCATATTTCCCTTCCGCTCTATAACTTGGCCCCTAATTGACCTAGCGCTACCTAACTTTGTATACTTACACATCTTGGGGAGAATGTGTGTCGCATACCAAAACAAGGTCACTGCGGCTTTTATTTGACCTTGACCTTGACCTTGACCTTGATCATATTTCCCTTCCACTCTATAACTTAGCCCCTAATTGAAACAGCCAAACTTTGTATACTTACACATCTTGGGGAGAGCACGGGGATACATGTAGTTGGCGACAACTGCCCTTTCTAGTTAAATTTTGGTTTATTGAATATTATACAACCTTTGAATGTAAATATGGTATTAATCGATAACCTGTCTCTAAATTGGATGCAGGCTTTAGATGCTACTAAGAGTTCTTATATTTCGTAAAGCATCTCATACACTGATAGTATTTTTATTCGATAAATTTATTCTTATCGAAGATCGAGGTCATAACAGTGACAATTGTGTGTAGAATGTTTACTGATCAACATGCCATGCATCATACATCTCCACAGGTGTTACAGCAGAAGACAGGAATACCTATTACATTGTGTGTGCTGTACTGGGGTGTTGCTCACATCCTAGGAGTATACCTGGAACCTGTTAACTTCCCTACGCATTTCCTGCTAAGGTGGAAGGAACATCCAAGGTAAGTGACTGTAATGGCATAAAGTGGTGCCATCTATGAAGTAATGCTGTCAGAAATGTTATATTTTAAATGTGACGGTATTGTACAAATGAAAAACATTGTTAATAGTTAACATCTATTAATCTTCAATCAAACACTATTCTATTGACTGGTGTTAGTGTCGTTAGTAATATCTAGTACCACTAGGCTGGAGTGATATGGATATTCTGTTAAACATTTAAGCCGATGTCATATACCGAGTCGTACTGAAACATAGAATCGGCGAGGTTTAACGTCTCTGAAAGTCCGCCTTTTACCTATTCAGTGTGTCTTTAGGCTGACAGGTGGTGCGGAGTACACATACATCGATGCCTTCCGACAGGGAAAATTCATGCCCCAGCGAGAGTGCGGTTTGCTGCTGAGCATGCACCATGGGGTACTGGGTGACGATGGATACGAGACAGTGGCAAACATAGAGGTAAGATAGTGTGGTCAGCACCAGGGAAAAAAATACACGGGGGCGGCGGGCGATTTCGCCCCCGAAATGCCAAAAAGAGCCCCCGAAAACATGATATCGGGGGCGACCCCAAAAGCAAAAGTCGCCCTGGAAATCAATTGTCCAGGTCGGTCCCGCGCCTTGCCGCTCTCGCTCGGCCTCTGCCGCTAGCGTCAGCCGGTTCCACGGTGCGGTAGAATTCATGGTACGGTGTGACTGTCAAGTGTTTACCATTTAAGCATGCATGTGTGTACTGTACTGTATTGCATTCAATCAAGCGCGCGCCGCCGCCCGCGCGTATATACGTGTGTGTCTGTGCGCGTGCTTGCGTGTGTGCTTGCGCGCGTGCGTGCCTGTGTGTGCCGGTGTGCCAGCGGGCGTGCTTGTGTGTGTGCCTGCGTGCGTGCGTGCGGGTGTGCCTGTGGGCATGCCTACGTAGACCCGTAGGACCAACGACCCCGAAGGATTATAGAACGGTAATCCATGGAAAATCCTAATGAAATTCACACGTATATTTTTCCCTGCCGGCACACTCGTGTGTCATTCCCAATTGTAGCTTTTTCGTCAATTCCCCGAAACGAGTTTTTGCTGGCGCTTCTTTTCAACTTAGTCACAGCAATGCCAACCTCTACATCTTTAGTAGTGATTAGGTTACCACGCTGAAACAATCCGTGCCCCCCCCCCGGTACTGTCAATCGAATTGCGCCCCTGCCGCAGGCAACGTACGCAGCGTCGATCAGTGCACAGCCATACACAATGCCTCGCGGGCCGCTTTCTCAAACCCCCTGAGCTTCCAGGGCCCTTACGCGGGCCAGGACCCCAGCCGCAAGAGGACTTCGCCGTTAAACCGATTCCTCCTCGCTCGCTACAGGCAGACACTCCACTAATTTGCGCTAGCCGTGAATAGTGTCTGTGTTTAGCTAGAACCTGTGATGTATTTCACTATTCAAGGTGCGATTGTGCGTTAGCTGAACTTGATGTTGTGTGTGTGTGATCGTGCCAGTCGGGCGATGCGTGCGGGCGTGCGTGCGTGCGTGCGTGCGAGGCGTGCATGCGTGCGTCGCGGTGCGTGCTCGTGCCGTGGTGTGTTGACTCAGTGTGTGACGTGTGTGGTGTGTGCGCGCCCCCGCGAGTGTGTATTAGCTACTGTGCTTGTGTGTACATTTGAGGAAACAGCCCTGGAAAAAAGTTGCCCTGAAAAATGAAAAAGTAGCCCCCGAAATTTTGGGGGGTTTGCCAAAAGAGCCCCGGAAAAAAAAAAAAATGTTTTCACTGGTCAGCACCAAAGTCCGCCGAGGCATTCATGAGTTAACAACTCGTGGCAGTACGGCACGAGTGCCAGTTATTGAGTTTAGTCCCCCCCCTCCCCCGCCCAACCTATACCCCGCATGGTCCTGAAGCATTGATAGTCACAACAGGTGTTCCAACTAAACTGATTTCATAGCAGAGCCCATGGTAGAGCTAATGGGCTCCCTGAAGTTGACAAAACACCATGTATAAGAACTATTCACCCTCTCCACGTGACTTTGTGTTGTAAGGTGCTGTGCTCGTATTTTGTACGATGTTATCTGGCGTTGTGAGGTGGTCTATGAGATGTTGTAAACTGCTGTACCTAAATGTTGAAGGGTGTTGTAATGTATTGTACTTGGGTTTTGTAATGTGTTGTATGGCATCGTACAGAGTTATAAAGTGTTGCAAGGTGTTGTACTCGATGTTATAACATGCTGTACGTGGGTGTTGTATGGCATCGTACGGTGTTGTAAGGTGTTGTACTCAATGTTATAACGTGCTGTACGTGGGTGTTGTATGGCATCGTATGGTACGTGTTGTAAGGCGTTGTACTCGACGATCTGCAGCCCGGATATACGCGCGAAGCGCGAACAGCGCCACCTCGTGGCGCCTTTTCATCCAATTCGCTGCCCTGTATGTAGAACTAACTACGCGAAGCCCTCTGGGTACTACAGAAAGCCGCATAATCGGTCAATTGAGCAGTTCTGGCGATTGCAGAAGCCTTTCGACTCTGCACGTAGGGCGAGAATAAATCCAATGGTCGTAATTGCTAATTTTTTTGGTTGGCGCGTTACGTTTTCCTCTAGAAAAGCGATTTCGAATTTATTTAATTTCACGCCCTGAACTTATTCTCGTACATATCGCGTCCCATAGATGGCGCGACGAGGCTCTCTTCGAGGGATTTTGCAGAGAATTTTCCTTAGACTGCCCCGCGGTGGAGAGTTTGACACGCTCCACTAACTATAACTTTAGTGTAGCGAAAGATACTTGGCCAAGTTAAGGCCCGTACGAGTCTAGCTGGAGTCGTGACGTGGGCCACCAGCCATCTTAGTTCCCCGCAGGCCTGACTGATTGATGGTTGTTTAGACTGAGAATTCCTTCGAGTTCGGATAGTAAGATCGCAAGCGATATGCAATATGGAATTTGATATGTCCTCTTGACCCCGCGCTGCCCGTGGCGCGCACCGTGCGAGCACGTGCTGGCGTCGCCGTGGGAGTTTTTACACGTAGCTAATCCTACAACACGCCGCCACTGACACACAAATATATATATGCACATAACCCGTGGCGGCAGAGCGAGAGAGAGAGAGAGAG
>NW_014577320.1:524938-531572 GCF_000485595.1 Priapulus caudatus | reverse complement strand
GGGTTTACATTTAAGCATGCATGTTGTACTGGTACTGTATTGCCCATTCAATGCAAGTGGCGCGCGCCGCCTGCCGCGTATATACGTGAACACAATGTGTCCGTGCCGCGTGCTTGCCTGTGTGCCTGCTGCGCGTGGTGTCTGTGTGTGCGGATTGCTGCGCGGGCGTGCTTCTGTGTGATGCTGCGCGCGAGCATGCTGTGCGCAGTGTGTGCGTGCTGCGGCGTGGTGCCTCGAAGTGCCGTGCGTGCCGGTCCGTTGTGCCTGCGGCGTAGCCTACGGTAGACCCGTAGGATGCCAACGACCGCAAGCATTATAGAACGGTAATCATGGAAAATCCTAATGAAATTCACACGTATAAATATTTTCCCTGCCGGCGCAACTCGTGTGTCATTCGCCTCAATTGTAGCTTTTTCGTCAATTCCCGACAAAGAGTTTTGCTGTCGCCTCTTTCAATAGTCCAGCAAGTGCCAACCCTCTACATTTTAGTAGTGAGTAGTACCACGGCTGAAACAATCGTGCCCCCCCGTACTTCATCAATGCCGCCCCTGCCAGCAGGCACGTACGCCAGCGCTCGATGTGCAAGCCATCAAACGTGCCATCGCGGGCCGCCTTCTTCAAACCCCTGAAGCCTTCCAGGGCCCTTACGCTGGCCCAGGGACCCCCAGCGGCAAGAGAACTTCGCGTCATAAACAATCGATCCTCCGCGCTCCATTACAGGCAGAACTCCACTATTTGCGCCGAGCCGAAAATCAGTTCTGTGTTTAAGCTGAACTGTGATGTATTCACTATTCACAGGGTGCATTTGTGGTTGTGATTGTGTGTGTGTGTGGTGCGTGCCTCGTGCGTGCGCGGCGTGGTGCGTGCGAGCGTGCGTGCGTCGTGTGTGACGTGTGCTGTGGTGTGTTGCGCCGCGCCCGCGAGGATGTATTAAGCCTTACTGTGCTTGTGATGCTACATTTGAGAAAACAGCCCTGGTAAAAAGTCGCCCTGGAAAGTGGAAAAAGCCCTGGAAAATGAAAAAGTGCCCCGAAATTTTGGTGGGTTTGCCCAAAAGAGCCCGCGTCAAAAAAAAATATTTCACTGGTCAGCGCCAAAGTCCGCCGAGGGATTCATTGAGTTAACAACTCGCTGGCATGTACGGCGAGATGCCAGTATTGAGTTAGTCCCCCCCTCCGCCGCGCCAACCTATACCCCGGCATGGTCCTGAAGCATGATAGGTCACACCAGGTGTTCAACTAACTGATTTCATAGCATGAGCCACATCGTGCGTAGAGGTAATGGCTCCGCTGAAGTTGACAAACACATGATGAGAACAATTCACCCTCTCCACGTGGCTTTGTGTGTGTAAGGTCGTGCTGTGCTGTATCCAGGGGGGGGGGGCATCGCCTCGGAACTGGGTAGGGGAGGCTTGCGCTCCCAGGACCTTGGAAAAACCTTGACCCTGGTCGCAAACCGCTTTGTAGCCCTAAGAATACACCCGCTACCAATATACTGCCACCTAACAAGTCCGCAAGCCGACAGCGCCTCAACTGACGTGTACTATAGTCAGGTATTCTTCTTGATAAACTCACTGGCAACCGAATCAAGTGCGCCTTCTGGCCACCACTTTGTGCTCAGAGATAATATTCTAGGATAACTACTAATACAGATCTAAAATCTATGGATAGGGCTTTGTATACTACTGGTAGCTACAGTAATAAAGATACAGCTGTAACTTTAATGGACTTGCTATTATTTAACATGTATCATGCGATATGCGTCGAGCGCGAGCGTAGTTGTGGTGGGGCGGGTTCTAAGTTAGCAAAAGGCAATCAGGTCCTTTGTTAACAGTCAACAAATCCATGTTTTAACGCGTCCTTTTGAGGGTCAAATGGTTATCAGACAGTTCTCGTCGCACGTCACGGAAGTGTGTGTGATGGTCCTGTCAATTCCAAAGTGATAACAAGTATTGGCGCAGTAGCGACAGGTACCTGACGGGAGTGTGTTCTGATGCTTAAACTCAGGGGCAAGAATTCAAGAGCCCCTTCCCATCGCCGCGTTCGCGTCTCCTCTTGTCTCTCATTCTTTCTCTTTCGCTCGTCTCCTCTTGCTATCTCTTCTCGCGCTCTCTCTCTCGCCTCGATCACACTCTCGCTCTCATCTCTCTTGCTCGATCACACTCTCTCTCTCATCTCTCTCTCTCTCTCGTCGTCTCTCTCTCTCCTCTCTGTCTCTCTCTCTCTCTTGCTCGCTCTTCCCTTTCACGCTCGCTCTCTCGTCGCTCACACTCACTCTCCCTCGTTGCTCTCTCTCTTTCTTTGTCTTTGTCTTTCTCTCCTCTTTCTCTCTTCCCTCTCTTTCTCTCTCTCTCGCTCTCTCTTCTCTCTCTCTCTCTCATCTCTTTCTCTCTCATCTCTTTTCGCGCGCTCTCTTCTTTCTCTCATCTTCTCTCTCTCTCTCGCCGCTCTATCACTCTCTCTCTTCCCTCTCTCTCTCTCTCTCTTCTCTCTCTCTCTCTTCTCGCTCACTATCTCTCTCTCTCTCTTCATCTCTCTCGTCTCTCTCTCTTCTCCTCTCTCACCTCTTCCCTCGCTCTCTCTCTTCCCTCTCTCTCAATTTCTCTCTTTCTCGATGCAATAGCGCTGCGGACGAGGCTGTACGAACTGATTGTCTATCAGACGTCTGATTGTCTATCAGAACAGATGAGGCGAGTTGGGTTTTTTAGTGGTAGGGCGGGGGGGGTTCTAATTAAGCCAAAAGCAGTTCAGTCCTTTGTTAACAGTCAACAAATCCATGTTTACCGTCCTCTTGAGGGTCAATAGGTTATGCAGC
This sequence comes from Priapulus caudatus, assembly GCF_000485595.1. NCBI lineage: Eukaryota > Metazoa > Priapulida > Priapulimorpha > Priapulimorphida > Priapulidae > Priapulus > Priapulus caudatus. The sequence continues at coordinate 528,758 of NW_014577320.1, read as the reverse complement.
ACGTTACTCTTCGACGTCAGCCGCGAAAGCTAGATTTCATGGTCCTTTCCAATAAGTGATAAAAACGGTAGCTAGGTTCAATGCGTGAAACAAAAAGTTTGCACTCGTGCCGTTAGACCATGTCCTCAGAAAAATGTATGCATATCATGACTTTCCCCTACTGACCTTTGACCCTGTGACCTTCCAATTTCGCGCTGGTGATGGGTGTTCCTCGCCCATACACACTTATCATCGAATATTAGAGCGTAGGTCGAGCTGTTGAGATTTGCTGCACGAATTCCGTATTTTCTCCTATTATCTATACCCTTAAGTTAAGTGGGAAGTATTGCCCGCTCCGATTTGAACATCTTGACCTTTGCCTTGACCCAAATTCAACAATCCCAAGGCCTTTTCGCGATCCCCCCCGACGTCGGCCGAATATCAAGACCGTACGTCGCAGCGGTTAAGATTTGTGCGGCAAACTGGTTGACGGTCGCACGGACGGTACGACAATCATAGCGATTCTACAAGCTGCATTCTGACTTCGTCAGCCCTGAGTAAAAAGTATACCCTGTTGCAATATCGCACATTCGTTTATGTCCTGTCCGTGTCATATAGCAGATATTGCGTCCATATCGGCGCCTTGCGGGTGATAGTTGGCCCAAATAGTTGTTTTTCCAATATTGGGCGCGGATATTGCGAGCAATATCTGATAGTATTGGCCGTCCAATATCAGCTTGTGGGGCGTGTATCTAGATAACCCTGTACCAATAATGATGTTCGGAAAATTATGACACTGGTCTAGCGCACGTCCGGCCAGTACCTTTAACGAATGGAGTGCCCCCCCCCCGCCAACCGATACCCGCATGTCCTAAAAGCATGATAGTCACACACAGGTGGTCCAACTTAAACTGATTTCAATAGCTACAGCCCATGGGTAGAGCTAATGCCTAATGGCTCCCTGGAAGTTGACAAAACACCAATGTTATAGAAGCTATTCACCCTCTCACTTGAATTTGTGTTGTAAGGTGCTGCTGCTCGTATTTTGTACTGATTTATCTGCGTCTGTAAGGTGGTCTATGAGATGTTTGTAAACTGCTGTACCTGAATGTTTCGGAAGGAACGCTGTTGTAATGTATTGATACTTGGGTTTTTTAATGTGTTGTATGGCATTGTACAGAGTTATAAAGTGTTTCAAGGTATGTCTGGACCGATGTTATAACATGCTGTACGCTGGGTGTCTGTATGGCATCGTAAGGTGTTGTAAGGTGTTGTACTTTCAATGTCTATAACGTGCTGTATTTGGGGCTTATGTGCATCGGTACGGGTACGTGTATGTAAGGCTGTACTCGATGTCCATAGTAACATGCTTTATGTGGGTGTTGTGTGGCATCGTATGGTGTTGTAAGGTGTTGTACTCGATGTCATTGGGGTGTTGTACAGCATCCTATGGTATTGTACGTCGTACGGTGTTGCAAGGTGTTGTACTCGATTATATAATGTGCTGTACGTGGGTACTATATGGCATCATATAGTGTTGTGAGGTGTTGTACTCGATGTTATAATGTACTGTATTTGGGTGTTTTATGGCATCGTATGTGTTGTACTTGATGTCATTAGTGTTGTACAGCATCGTACGGTATTGTATGTGTTGTAAAGGTGTTGTACTTGATGTCATTAGGTGTTGTACAGTATCGTACGGTATTGTATGATGTTGTAAGATGTTGTACTCGATGTTATAACGTGCTGTATGTGGATGTTGTATGGTGTTGTACTCAATGTTATAACGTGCTGTATGTGGATGTTGTAAGATGCTGTACTCAATGTTATAACGTGCTGTATGTGGGTGTTGTAAGATGCTGTGCTCGATGTTATAACGTGCTGTACGTGGATGCTGTGCAGCATGGTATGGCGCTGTAAGGTGTCGCTCTCTCCGCCGGCAGGTGTTTCGCAGGATGCTGAGGAACCTCGTTAACATCGGACGACAGCAGACGAACGCCGGCGACAGCCTGCAGTGCCTGCGCAACGCGCTCGAACTCAGCCGCATCCTCAGCCCCGACGATATCGACCTCCGCCTGCTGCTGGCCAGACTCTACTCGCACCTCGATATCAACCACCAGGAGGTAGGCGGGCGGTTGTCGTGGTTACCCCTATGTACTCTCACCTCAAAATCAACCATTAGGAGGTAGGCAGGGGTTGTCATGGTTACCCGTGTACTCTCACTTCAAAATCAACCATTAGGAGGTAGGCAGGCGGTCGTCGTGGTTACCCGTGTACTCACACCTCGAAATCAACCACCAGGAAGTAGGCGGGTGGTTGTCGTGGTTACCCCTGTGTACTCGTACCTCGAAATCAACCATTAGGAGATAGGCGGGCGGTTGTCGTGGTTACCCCTATGTAATCTCACCTCAAAATCAACCATTCGGAGGTAGGCAGGGGTTGTCATGGTTACCCATGTACTCTCACCTCAAAATCAACCATTAGGAGGTAGGCGGGCGGTTGTCGTGGTTACCCGTGCACTCACACCTCGAAATCAACCACCAGGAAGTAGGCGGGCGGTTGTCGTGGTTACCCCTGTGTACTCGTACCTCGAAATCAACCATTATGAGGTAGGCGGGTGGTTGTCATGGTTACCCCTATGTACTCTCACCTCAAAATCAACCATTAGGAGGTAGGCGGGCGGTTGTCATGGTTACCCGTGTACTCTCACCTCAAAATCAACCATTAGGAGGTAGGCGGGTGGTCGGGGTGGATACCCCTATGTACTCTCACCTCAAAATCAATCACTAGGAGGTAGGCGGGGGGGTTGTCATGGTTACCCCTGTGTACTCGCACCTCAAAATGAAGCACTAGGAGGTAGGCAGGCGGTTGTCATGGTTACCCCTATGTACTCTCACCTCAAAATCAGCGACCAGGAGGTAGGCGGGCGGTCGTCGTGGTTACCCATGTACTCACCTCAAAATCAGCGACCAGGAGGTAGGCGGGCGGTCGTCGTGGTACGTTACTCCGATGCAGCTGTTGAACTAAATGTGTGTAGATGCGTATGTGCTGTTAGTAATACATAATAAACAGGAATAAAATCCATAAATACAAATGATAAGAATGACAATAGTAACCAAATAACATAATGAAACATCTATGTATTGTGTATTTGTGATAGAGTGTGATTCTTGGGCATTTCTAGGCACTATAGCCCTGATAAGCCAATCATAAGACGAGAAGGTCTTTATATGAAAATTAAAGACATGAAGCGATGTCACATTGACTGGTGATGGCAAAAGATATTAGAGCTATGAAAAGGGAAATAAGATGTGGGCAATGAGATAACGACATGGGATGGGAAGGGGCACAACAGAGGGTGCCGATGGGGTTTAGCGTGAAGCGTGAAATGGCCATATATTTTAGCGTTAGCGTGAAAAATCATTTTATTTTAACGTCAAGCGTGATTTTTGGCCTGGCGTGACTCGTGATTCCCCTCTAGAAATTAGCGTTAGCGTGAAAATGTCTAATTTTTTACCATGAAACGTGATAATAAATTTAATGTTTAGCGTGAAATACGTGTTATCTTCGAATTTAAAGCAGATTTGAGCCTTGTCGGATCTTGTCGGGCGGGTCGCGCCGCGCCATCTTTGCAGTTTTGATGTACACGCAGACATGAGAACCAGGCTGTATTCATTGTTGAAGAGTTATCTCCCCGTATAGCTGCGGTCCCGTCTGTGTATATATAGCGATTATGTGTAACTGTAATATCCTGTAACACCATATTGAGTACGGTATATGTTTTATATTATCATGCATGTAGAGTGTTCATCTACCTGATTGGGGTAGGTCTAGATAGGAT
>NW_014577320.1:521429-523171 GCF_000485595.1 Priapulus caudatus | reverse complement strand
TTTCCGATCATACAAAATACATATAGACATATATTTTCTGCCAAAAAAGGGGGGGGGCCCGGGCTCCCGGCCCCCCCGTACGCGCCGCCCCTGATATATATATACATATACATATATACCAGTATATCACTAGAAAGCAGAGACGCAACTGAGAGATCATATTAATTATTCATGTAGATATGAAGCCTGGCGAAATATCAGATCAATGTATTATTATCACAACAAAACGAAACTCACGTATTGGGTAGTGACTGTGGTAGGGGAATCTGGTCTGAGTTGCGGCAGGAGCCGCATCTCCTCCCTCAGAACCTCCGCCAGAGAGGCAAACAGGCAACAGTAAAACGACTAGAATAGAGAAGTGGTGTGGTTGCTAAAGAAAAGATACGGAATTAATTGAATGATTTGACGAACAGAGCAAAATTGGGTAGCTCCTGCATTCCAGTTGTGACGGTTGATGCAGGTGTTTACAAGCTGCTGCTGCTGTACATCTATCTGCAGGTCATTGATGAGGTGAACGAGATTATGCGTCTGCAGGTGAACGTCAACATGATTGGAAACATGATTTCAGCAGCGGCCCATCGAGCTTTGGCCGAGGAGGATAGAGACGTGCCTGAACCTGTGAGTGATTATAAAGCTCGGTTTACACTACCGACTTTATGCTGTCAAATTGGCGAATTGGACCAATTTCACAATTCGGCAACAGAGAGTTGGCGAAAATAGAACCTGTTCTAATCTCCCAACTAGTTGCTACTAACCAGTTGCTCGTGCGACTTTGACGTTTACACTGTCGATTGTCGGTTGTATAATTGCGAAGGTGGTCCAATTCGCCAATTTGACAGCATAAAGTCGGTAGCGTAAACCCAGCTTAACCTGCCACCGCGACATTGTAATGCCAGCCCACGATCCAACCTCACCTTCCAACTGATACAGAGCCAGCCACGCGTTATTTTTGCTTCGCCGCGAAACGTGTATTGTCAAGGAACGTGTATTCACAATCAGCCATTAAGTTTTTTCAATGTAGCCATATAGGACATACCATGCGCCTGTGCTGGTACGTAATGAGGTATTCATATTTTTAGATCAGTCCCAAGCTGCGCAGCGAGAATCCCACGGTTGAGTTTGCTGTCGGCATGGTGATGCAACATAAACGGTAAGCCAGAGTGTTGACTTTATCATTCTTGAAGGAATGTCGATAAATTACAGTGGTGTAGTGCTAGCTTAATGAATGCATTTTGCCGTAGATAAGAATGTGAATCTTGCACATGTATGAGTACACAGGTGTGTTGAACACAGTGGTTACATGTTGCAGCTATGAGTACAAGTGTGTGATATATGGCTGGGACTCTACGTGCAAGGCTGGTGAGCAGTGGATATATCAGATGAGTGTGCACCTGCTGAAGGATAAAGATAGACAGCCGTTCTACAACGTGCTGGTGGAGGATGGATCCAGTCGATATGCAGCACAAGGTATGCTTCGCCACGCCACTGCACCGTTGCTTCTGTCACGACTTCGGTCCCGCCTTTTGTCTGTCACTGCGTATGTACCACCTGTCATGCCTACGTATTGCGTTTTCTCTATCACTGCTCATATATCGCCTGTTCAGTACCACCAACTTACACTCATAGGGTCTATGTCCCCCAGGGTACTATCGGAGGGTACCCTGGGTACGGTTCGATATATCGGAACATACCCTGGTAACGATCTGATATGGTTAGGGTTAGGGTTAGGGAGTAGGCGTAGG
>NW_014577320.1:510120-517367 GCF_000485595.1 Priapulus caudatus | reverse complement strand
AATACTTACCCATCGCCTCGTCCAATACTTACCCACCGCCTCGTCCAATACTTACCCACCGCCTCGTCCAATACTTACCCACCGCCTCGTCCAATACTTACCGCCTCGTCCAATACTTACCCATCGCCTCGTCCAATACTTACCTATCAGCAGGAGGTTGCCCTGACGTGCAGGCACGCGTGTGTACTCTTATGCGCTTGTGTTTGCAGAGAATCTCGGCCAGGCGCCGCGGGAGGAGCTAGGCATGATCACGCACGCAGAGGTCGGCCGCCATTTCTCGGAGTTCACCGGCGTCTGCTATGCACCAAACGCCGAGAAGATGGAAGAGTATCCGGAAGACTTCGAATTAACAAAGCAGACTCTCGCGGCCACGTTGCCATAGCGATAGGATTGACACCTTACGCCACAGGTTACCGTAATAAAAGGATGTCGTAGCCACATGACATTATATCAGTGGAGGAGATTGAATGGCTGGTACCTTGAGGTAGTAGTCTTAATAACTTGGTTTTTCTTATTGAAAATGGCGTTTTTAGCACTTGTTACGCCATTTGACTGGTTTTCTAATAATCATATCTTTACAAAATATCTTACATTAAGGAAGTTAATAATGCCTTTTGTAAAACGGGATGTTCAACAGCCAGTTTGTCAATTTTAGCACAAGGACTGTTAATTACCTCCGCCCAACGGAGTTAGAGGTGTGTGTATATACATAGTTTTGGTTCGATAGGATGATAAACAGCATTCATATCAAGATTACAGCTCAAGTCTCTAGTGGTACACACGAGTGCAGTTTATTATGATATAGCGCTGGAAATCGATAAAAGATTAATTCAATCTTTCAATTACTATTCATATCTTTAACTCATTATTTTGAGATCATTTTATACATTTCAAAATAAAATTTCTACAAATCATTAGCTATATTTTATAATATATATTAAATTGTAGAGAATTGTGAATCCTATAACAACTACGTACGTTAGCAGTATTTTTTATTAACGTGCATAGGCCATAAGCAAAGATGCCTATTCTTTAGTAAGTGGGCATGTGTAGATGCGTGTTTAATATCTAGGGGTTAACAATATAATTTATTTGATAGTATTCACAGTTTTTTGCATTTCATATGATCTTTTTCTATTTTCTATTTGTGCATATTATGTTTAATACGTTTACACGTTGTTAACGTCTAGCTTTTCCAGTCAAAAACGGTTGAAACTCCAAATGTTTTTAGTTCACACACATGTTAAAAAAACCTTTGCAGCAAAAGAAAACCCTGACAAGATAACTGTATGGCATGCACGCATGTCAATGCTGGCACTATGCCTGTAGAGGGGTTAAGTACGTTAGTACGGTGTGCATCTAGTACTTCTGAACGTTAATTCTGCAGCGCATACCAACACACTGCACGTTATCTATATACAGCGTGTTGGCCTTAACTTCGATGTCTGCCTCCAGGCTGAGTCTGGTCCTCTCCAGAGCCTTCTGTGCTGCCTCAGCATCCTCCAGCTTTTGCTGAAGCCTGTAACACAGTTTTAGTAAGTCGCTTCCATATGCCAATACACGGAGAAGGCGGGTAATTCCGTAACTCAAATCTCACGTGATAGGTAACGTAGGGTAATTGTGTATTTTCCTGGATCCTATACAATAATGTGCCATCATCTGTCAGCGTTCCTCATGCTCTATACTCGAGTCCTTACCCTGCCCCTCTCTCCACCTGCTCCATCCTATATCCCACGCCACTCACATCGCCACCTTCACCTTCCTTACCTGTTAACTGACATCTGAATTTCTCCCAGCTCGACCTGTAGGCGAGACTGCACTGGGTCGTAGCACAGCTCCACGTTTGGCCGCTGCGTTCGCGTTCCCAGCCGCACATGCGCCAGGTTCAGTGGCGCCCCCTTGGCGACTATGGCCTCCCGGAGTCGCGTGATGTTGAACTCCATGTCGCTCAGCTGCGCATTAATCTGCGGGACATTATGTGAGCGTGTGATGAGGACAGAGCTAGAAACTTGCTCTACACGATACACGATACGAGTTGCACGTTATCACGTGTGACTTAGAGTTAGTGTATATTTTTTACACAAATTTCTTGCCGGGGCAGTTTTTTGCTCGCCTTGACATCGACAAGATGAGCTATTGCCATGAGGTGTCATCCGTCGTACGTCCGTCCGTCAACATTTGGCTATGGTCAACGATAACTCGAGAACAGTTTGACCCATATGTATCAAATTGCATATAGTTGTTACTCCTATGGGAGAGGTTTGAACGTCCTATTTTGGAGCACGCTAGTCGACCTACATTCGAGCCACGTCCACTTTTTGGCAAAAATTGAAATGGCCATAAGTCAGTTCAGTGTCCGTCAGGTTCAATGGATTTTGCTCATTTCTGGTATGTGAATGAATGAGGACTGGCCCCAAAACATAACAAAACTTTGCCCGTTTTATTTTGACGATTCTTTGTGGTATTATTGATCAGCTGTCCTACCTTGCTAATATAAAACAAACCGCTTGTCCCTACGATGCTGCTACGCTGAGATAATGAGCAGTGAAAATCTGGTATTTTTCGGAAAACCGACTCGAGATCCCAGTTGGCTGCGTTCATGGTTGCCTTCTTAATACGCTCTTGATAATATAGTCTTCGTGACAATCAATTATTCTTTCTCAATCCCTGTCATTTCTTTGCATGTGTTCCATCCTCGGCAGAGTAAAGCTGAGCCTACCTGAGCCAGGTGCATCTCCAACCTTTCCTTGGCATCTTTTGTTTCAGCAACCCTATGTCCAAACGCCGTGTTGACTGAGTCACACTGAGCTTTCATGTCTTTTGCTGCGAATACAATTGGCAAGCCAGCAAGTTATTTACTCAAACTGATGACATAAATTTATCATACAAAACCTCTCCCGTTGTGCTGGAAAACAGGAGTTTCCAGGTTCTTCCTAAACTATGTTTCTTATTAAAATTGGAGTCTATCTTATTTAGTTATTGAAAATCGTCTTTTTTACTACCAGTTAAAATTCCTAAAAATTCCACCTGAAAGTATTTGTCTACTGCACTGCAGGATGTCATTGTCATATCAATGATACTAAACATTAAATTTCTCATGCGTCGACAGAAGCGTAATGTCAGGGTTAGATAATGACAAATTTGTCATTATCTAACCCTGATAACATGTATGTATCAACTGTTCATGCATTTTCACATGACTGTGGGTGCACGACCCATGCTTTCGTGCATGTTTATAGCATTGTTGTGTTTGTGTGTCTGTGCGTGTGCATCTGTGTGTGTGTGTATGTGTGTGTGTGTGCGTGTGCGTGCGCGTGCGCGTGCGTGTGCGTGTGTGTACGTGTGTGTGCGTGTACGTGTGTGTGCGTGCGTGCGTGCGTGCATGCGTGCGTGCTTATTTCACTACCTGTCTGCTTCAGCATGCTGTCAATGAGCAGACGAAGGTTGAGGCCATTATGACACTCCCTCTCGGCCTTCTGTATGTTGTTGTTGCTAAACGTCTGCCAGCCATTCGGGTCAGTGACACTGCAATATTTGGTACGGATCATAATGAGTCAATACAGTGATAGTCGATAGTGACACACACACTAACATCGTACGCCCCAGCGTGGACTAGTCTGGCTGACTATTGGTGTGGTACGTACGTGGTTGTGGATGTAACATGTGCGATCTGGTCTCCTTGAAGCATGTCCGCAGATGCCGTGTTGCTCCTGAGGTTCGAGCAATGGCTGTCAATTGCCAGCGCTGTTTGCTTGTCTTTGAGGTCCTTTTCTATGTAGTACTTTGCCGAGCGACACAGCCTGCAGACATGGTCTATGTTACACACTTATATATATATATATGTGTTAAAAATTAACTCGAAACTGACGTGAAATTTAGAAACCATAACTTTGGGTTTTTTTCTCATTAATTATCATTTTTTTCATCAGTGATTTATTTGATTCATTGATTTATTGATTTCATCGATGATTTTTTTCATCATTTCATTTATCTTTTAACATCGTTGTAGAGGCGTAGCGAGGAATTTGACTACCTGATCTGCTCAGTGGTCTGGTCAAGCGTTTTCTCCAAGAGGGACATGACTTCCTGGATGCCTGCCACCTCCCTCAGTAGCTCTCCCTGTACAGCATCCCTCACCTGCTCCTCCCCTACACGATGCTTCCTGTCATTTAACATCAAGGATATGTCTCACACCGCTGCTCTCAACATCAGCAGATGGCCAATTATTTCACACATTACACTAACAATAAGGGCTAACTATACTTTTTTACCCCAGTCCATGCACGATGGGTAAGAATCAGGTTACAGTTAAGTCATGACGTATGAAGAAGATGTATTGTGGGGTCCTTATGTAGGCTGAGCCAACAATCATCATGTACCAGCTTTCCTTCGCAGGAATCATGCAATTACCACGACATAGACCATAGACTATAATTGGCTCGGTCTCCCAATTATGTGATCAAAAGGATCACTGGAAATACATGGATATAATGTCCGTTTTAAGATGTGAAATGGTGGTATATAATGTAAATGCTGCAAACCTATGTTCTAGGCACAGCTGTGCAATTTCCAGAGGTTCTTGACTGGCCTTCAATGCCTTTTCCAGTCGAGTCTTGTACGTGAGCAAATTCTCAACTTCAGTCTTGGTATCCTGTAGCTTCTGCTCCAATTCTGTCTTCCAGAACTCTATATCATCTAGTCTTTGCTCTGTGCACATCGATTTCACAAATACAACAGACTTTTATTAGTTGTGGACAAACTGTATTTCTAGCTGTGAGCTTACGGGGTTTACTTGGTGTGTGCACATTGCAGCACTTAAATGTACATATGTATCAGGATGTATGTTGCTACCCTCAGGGCCGTAGTGGCCTTGGGGGGGGGGGTCTTGGGGTACTCCCCCCAAAAAAGTTTTAAATTTAGAGCCTGGAAATGGCATTTCCTGCATTTTCAGGCTATGTTGAAAGCAACCAATTCTGATCATTTTAAAAGGTCAATTTGTAAATTTCAAAGAGGAATGTAGCTAAAGCTGATGTTTTGACTAAAGTATCTAAAATATATATTACAGTCCTCGCCAAAAGCGGCGGACCGTCGGACAAAACCGGTGATTTTTGCACGGGTCCGACAAGAAATTTGGCTTTACCAGACCGTGTGTCAGGTAACATTACATCAACTAATTACGCAGAGGCTACGGGTACGTGAGTACCACACACTATGCCTAACCCTAATATCCCTGCCTATGGCTATCTTATATACGCGTGTACCAAATTAATCTATGGTGTGGGAAAGCGATAGGAAGAGATTGGCTGTTATATGATAAAAGATAAGAAAATTATGACATGCGACGTGTGTGTGAACTAGCTATCATGGGAAGTTTATATTACTATCACTGATTATTAGTGGTCTAACGGTTAACCGCGGTTAACCGAAGATTTTAATGCAATTGGGGACCAAACATATGCAATTCAAAGCTGAACGGCTAATTTCAATGTTGAGGCCGAATCGCTGCATGGCCCAGCAGCCCATCCCACTGACAGACGGGATACGGCACTATGCTTAACCTAGATATCCCTGCCTATGGCTATCTTATATACGCGTGCTACAGAATTAATCTATGGTGTGGGAAAGCGATAGAAGAGATTGGCTGTTATAGTGATAAAAGATAAGAAAATTATGAAAATGCGACGTGTTGTGAACTAGCATCATGGGAAGTTTATATTACTATCACTGATATTAGTGGTCTAAGCGGTTAACCGCGGTTAACCGGAAACCGCGGTTTTTGCGCCACCATTGCGATATCTCGAACCGTCTTCCGTTTTCGGCTCGGTTTCGGTTTCACATTTTATATATACCCGATATATACGCTTTTGAGATACGCGCACTGCGATTGCTGGTCGTAAACTCTCGGCCAATCAGCGAGCAGATAACATTGATAGACCGACTTGCTACATGCCAGAGAAGGTCCACGCGTTCTTTTTGTCTGCAAAAATTATACAACTATGTTGATCCGCGCGGCCTCGGCTACAGATCTATGGTATTGTATAAACCAGTCTGACTATTAAATTTGCACTTGTGTTATAAGATTTGTGATTGATCGCAAATATTCGAACCGAAAATAACCGAACCGAAATGTGAAAACCGAAAAACGACGAACCGAACCGTGAAGTTGTGATTTCGTTGCACGCGCTGCCCTACTGATTTATACCTGGATCCACAGGTCAACTGGACAAGGCCACCCGGCCTAGAAATAGGTGAAACCGTACCATTAATGACAAAGCTGGCTTATGAATGCATTGCTGATTGTACGCGTCAACGAAATGATGTAAAATAGAACGAATGCTAGCTCTTTTCCAAAGCTTTAATCATGGACGGATCACGAAGCAATTAGCTGGTGGATAGCCAGGAAAGCATATATGTTAGATATGTCCACTGAAGAAAAGCAAACCCAGAGATGGAATGTGTTTTAATGTTTTACCCTCTTTTTTGGTCCAGTCAACTATCATTCGTCTGAGGTTAAAAATCTATTTTTTCTAGGACCGAGAAGTGCGCAGTAAAGGCTTTGTCTTTTTGGCGTGACGACTTGCGATATTATGAGTATAAATAACTAATAAAAATTGTTTTAAACGGAAAATTTTATATACTTCAGTACACTAATTATGAAAATACTATTGTTATTTAATCAATTTACTCGTTCCAGTGCATCGTACTTACAAGAAATACGTTGAAAGCCGGGCCGTGAAGGCATCATGCAACGTTGTGTGTTTTCTGTGTGTTTGTGTGTGTGCGTACGTGTGTGGTGTGTGTCATGTGGTGTTTGTGTGTACAGTGGTGCGTGTGCGTGTGCATGTGTTCGTGAGGTGGGGGTGTGCGTGCGGTGTGTGCGAGTAGTGCGTGCATTTCATCTCTCCGGGATCATGCGTTTTTCTCTCCTGCTAACAAGATAATACCACAGAATTATTGGTTCAAGTGGCCTAGACAGCATAGATTGTTAAACAAATCACTGTTCGCCGTGGCGCGAGCATTCGCGGAGACCCCCTCTTTTTTAACGTGCCAGGTTCATAAGCATTAAGATTTCAAACGAAATCCTATGTTCCGGAACCACCCATTTCGACCCAATATGATTGTAGCCGGTTCTCAGAGCAGTACCCACATTCCACAAACATTAGTCGGCAGAGACCCCCCGCCCAATTTTCAGGTCTGATGTTATTTCAGAAGCCGCCCCCCCCCCATGTTTTGACTTCCAGTGGCAG
>NW_014577320.1:503838-509437 GCF_000485595.1 Priapulus caudatus | reverse complement strand
GAAACCGCGGTTTTTGCGCCACCATTCGCGATATTCGAACCGTCTTTCCGTTTTCGGCTCGGTTCGGTTTACATTTTATATATACTTGGGCACATACCTACCATAATGTGGGATGAGTGCCCCCCCCCCGGGGTTTCATCTCCTTGGTAGTGGCCACTGGGTGGTGGCCACTACAGCCCTGTACCCTTACAAAATGGTATTCCTCGTTTCTACTTGTGGTGGATTTAATTGGGTGTGTTGTTTTTAATTTCACAATTATTTTATGTTAGTTCAATGCATTCCAGATATATATTTTACATATATATTTTTTAATCTCTGGGCATGTCATGGTCCACTTCAAAGTCACTGTACCTAGCTTCTTGTTGACCTCCTTCTGTGAGTGTGTTGTTATATCTGCAGTCTCCTCACATAAACGTTCGAGTTCTTTGGTGAGTCTCTCTGCTTCAGACCTTTGTTTTTCGGCATTGATATATTTGGCATGATTTTCTGCCGACCACTGTTGCCAACTGTACTGGTGGGCCGGCTCCATCTCTCCAGTGGGCCTCGTCAAACTACTAGTGCCACTGAACCGTATCAGAAATTGACGAATGCACAAAATTGTTCATATTCCTGAACCACAGGTTAAATATAACTTGCGTTTCACCTTACACTTATAAGTTATAGTCCATATACGGGAAGAGCTAAGATATTATTTAGTATTACATGATAAAACATTCCATTGGCAGTCTCTTTCTTCTTCGTTAGTTAATTGTAAAATCGGAATTTTGTCTACTTTAATCCTCAGTGTTGTTCTTTCGATTTTAACAACCTTGGCTCTCTCCTTCTTCGATATCGTCCATTGGACTTTGAGGAATACTGATTATACTCTACAAGAGGTTACGAAGTTGGATACTATGAGTGCGTATAGGCTGGATTGATTACGTACTTTGGTGTTATGAAATTGAAACCTTTGATTCTTGAACAGGTCTCATTATATCCTAATGGTTGGGCTTTAAAGGACCAGTGGCCTATATCGAAGACAGAGAGAAGCAAAGTTGATCACACAAACAGATCAACACTGCGGATTGTAGTAGAAAAAGCTTGAATTTTGCAGTTAACCGAAGAGCAAGGAAGAGAAATCCAATATGGGATGACAGAAACGAAGAAGTAAAAAACGTTGAAGTTGAATGAATCATTTGAATGACCAAATATGACTGAGTAACCTCATTTAGCTCATAGGGTCTATGTCCCCCAGGATACTGCCGGAACGTACCCTGGTAACTAGCTGATATATGGTTAGAGTTAGGGTTAGGGTTACTGTTAGGGTTAGGGAGTAGGCATAGGCGACTCCTTAAGCCCGGCGCACACGTGGCGATTTTTATCGACAGTACCGGCGATTCTGTTGCCAGCAACAAAATCGCCGAGAAATCGCCACGTGTGCGCTGCACGGCGTCACCAATTTTGACGCCAGAAACTCGTCGCTGGAATATCAAACATGTTTGATATTTGTTGCCGAGTCGCTGAAAAATCGCTACGTGTGCGCTGACCAGGCGACAGATTCAGGCAACAGTTTTTGGATTAACCAATCAAATGCATGATTTGAAGCATGTGATCAAATATTGGCAGCGCCCGTGGTGTGGTTTTAACAGGTCACGTACAGTTCATACAGTGGTATGTCGCTGACAGATGGTTGCATTGTCACCGGGTGCCGCACACGTGGCGATTTTTATCGACAGTACTGTCGATAAAAATCGCCAAGTGTGCGCCCGGCTTTATAGACTCGTTAGTGGAGTAGGCAAGGTAGGTACGGTCCGGCATATTAGATAGTAGGCCTACCAGCAGAGCATATAAATCACGTTGATTCATATGCTTTGGTACCAGGGTACGTTCCGGTATACCGGACCGTACCCAGGGTACATTCCGGTAGTACCCTGGGGGATATACTCACATAGACCCTCTCACTCTCTCAGCCCTAGGGCCTAGGCCTACGCTCGTTGAATCAGAATTATTATTAATATTATTATTAAATAATTAATAATAATATTATAATAATGACATAATATTGTTAGTACAATATCAGAAAAATAACAATCAATTCTAGAAAGCGTGGTATTGCTTTGCATATATGCTATTTAGTATCATTAGTGACATAGCACTGATTTAGGCTTACTCACCGTCGGCAACTAGGAATTGCACTTTTGTAACGTACACTTTGGTTGCCCTAAGCAACGCCCGCTGAAGTGTTTTCTCATTGGCGTAAATATATTTTTACGTTGCAGGTCACGTGGGATAACAGCTGACGAGAGGTGGCGTGATGCTCGATGATGAAGTGACCACGGCGGTAGTTTGTTGTTTTCTTGAGTAGTTCTTAGGCCTACTTATTACTGTTACAGTATTATGCAACATGGAGCGACGAGTAACTAATAAAGGTGTTGTCAGTCCGTTCAGAAGGCCGTCTATGCTCACAACTGGCGCTGCCTCGACTGCACAATCAGGTCCACCGAAAACTGGGACTTTGGCGCTAAAGGGAATCGTGGCAGGTAGGGCAACTGTATAACCCGTGGCGTAACGTATATACTCATAATACTGACTGTATTACTATTAACTAGTCCTATTATACACTTTTAATACAGTCATTATATAAATATAATAGTAGTATTACTACTCAGACAGTACTCTATAATACAGTGTAGTTATTACTGTTGTATGTATATATACCCGTAGACTATATTATACTTATAGTTATAGTATATTATTATTAATTATATATATATATCATGTATATATTAATTATTATATTGTATTAATTACATACTATAGTCACAGTGTATGAGTAAATATAAATAGTTTAATATATATTGTTCACTTACAAATAATAATAATAGCATTAGTTGTGTAAAAATATTGGAGGATTTGTGGGATCTCGATTCGGCTCACATTGAAATTAGCTTCAGCTTTGAATGCATATGTTTGGACCCCAATTGCATTAAAATCTTGTGTGAGCCTGAGTGAGGCACCTAAATTGTAAGGAACATATTTGTCATATTTACTAAATTGTTTCTCTGTGTGTTAAGGGCTCCTCGACCAGTACAGATTCCAATGACCTTTTCACACTCTGTAGTCTTAATAGTGATCCTTACTACCTTCTTGCGTACCATAATTTGGGGGTTGTGTAGCTATGTTGCATGTGATCATATATTGCACTTGCTTGTAAGTCATATTAATGATATATATAACTGTCAGAGCACTTATCAGCCTGCCAAATAGCCATCATGTGCCATCGTTTTTGCTTTGTTTGTATTAGAAGTGAGGATCTATATATATTATCTCATCTGTATACGCTATGCATGTCAATTCCAGGGTTAATTTGCTGGTTTCTATATGTTTGCCAGAGGTTCCCATGTCTATTTTCCCGTGTTTCACAAGCATAAGTCCTACCCCCGGTTTAGGACAAATTTCTGCGATGGACATGACCCCCAGATTGCCCGTACGTACGTAGTAGTAGTACAGCATAAAATATATTCGACACGATTTAGATAACAAATGTGTACATACGTACTCGGTGGCAATGTTTTCAAGCGTTTGTGTGCGTACGTGTGTTCCTGCTTACTTAGGTTCGTGAGTGAGTGGAGTGCGTGTGTGCTGTGTTGTCCCCCCTTATGCAGTGGAATAATGCAGCCAAGATTGGCCCTCCAATGCAAATTTCAACATGTTGTATAAACGGTATACTTAAAATCAGTTTAGGAAAAAATCGAGATGCCAACTTGCTTGTATTTTAAGTGCGATATTTTCATTCCGTGTAGAATGTAATATACTGCGTAACCAGGTTATCTGGTCATATTATAACGCTCGCTAGTATGAGTGACCTAGCTATCTAGACAGCATTACATACAGTCAGACAGCATATAGGCTATAAAGTGCATACATATACGGAGTGAGACTGAGTGTTTGTGCGCGCACGTGCGTACGTGCGTGCGTGCGTGCGTGTGTGTGTGCGTGCGTGCGTGCGTGCATGCGTGTGTGTATGCGTAAGGCTGAGAGGGTCTATGTCCCCCAGGGTACTGCCGGAACGTACCCTGGTACTATCTAATATGCCGGACCCTACTTTGTCTACTCCACTAACGAGTCTAGGGAGTCGCCTACGCCTACTCCATAATCCTAACCCGAACCCGAACCCTAACCCTAACCTTAACCCTAACCCTAATCCTAACCATATAAAATAGTGACCAGGGTACGTTCCGGTATGCGGGACCGTACCCAGGGTACGTTCCGGCAGTATCCTGGGGGACATAGACCCTATGGCTATGAGCATAAGTAAGTGTCTGCTAACTACCACCAGCGGCATAAAAATAATCCAGGCACACTAAGAAAACACGCGCTTTTATAGACACAATCTACGCTTGTCAACGGAAATGTTTAGATAGCTGGGCTGGTGTCATTATAACGACCAAGGAACGTATCTATATTATGAGTACTACTACTATGTGTATTTCGTGCCTGCGGGTTTATGCTGCTTCTGCGTTGGCCAAAACATGATTGTCGTATTATGAAAAAAATGGCTGGCTGACAATGAAAGCGGACAACCGTGTTAAAACTCCTTGAACCGGTTGTTGTTGCCACCGGGTCGCTACTGTCCTCGTATCGTTGTAACTAAGTACTAGCAGACTTTAATACCCGTACAACCACCAAATCGTGTTTTAAAATATAAACTTTATGTAAGTGACACAGTTGAAGTCAAATATTTCATGCAACTGAAAGGAAAACAGAAACAAAAAAACATTTTGGGAAGAAACAAAGAGCGCAATTCTATAAGTGAGCAGGGTGAAAAAGTGCTCAGTTGGTGACCACTTGGTTGAAAGGAAAATACCCCCGAATCTATCTATCTATGTATGTATCTATTCATCCATCCATGCATGCATCCATCCATCCATCCATCCATCCATCCATCCATCCATCCATCCATCCATCCATCCATCCATCCATTCATCCAACCATCCATCCATCCATCCATCCATCCATCCATCCATCCATCCATCCATCCATCCATCCATCCATCTATCTATCTATCCATCCATCAATCCAGCCAG
This sequence comes from Priapulus caudatus, assembly GCF_000485595.1. Taxonomy (NCBI): domain Eukaryota; kingdom Metazoa; phylum Priapulida; class Priapulimorpha; order Priapulimorphida; family Priapulidae; genus Priapulus; species Priapulus caudatus. Next base: position 504,371 of record NW_014577320.1, on the reverse strand, counting down.
CCATCCCTCCATCCATCCATCGCATGCCATGCCACCTCATGCCATGCCATGCCATCCCATCCCATCGCATGCCATGCCACCTCATGCCATGCCATGCCATGCCATCCCATCATATCCCATCCTCTTCTATACCATCCCATCCCATGCCATTCTATGCCATCCCATGGGATCCGATCCGATGCCATCGCATCCGACCCCATCCCATCCCCAGATATACACATCCCATCCACTACCGTCTATGTCCCCCAGGGTACTGCCGGAACGTACCCTGGTACTAAATACTACTTAGTACTATCTAATATGCCGGACCGTACCTCGCCTACTCCACTAACGAGTCTAGGGAGTCGCCTACGCCTACTCCCTAATCCTAACCCTAACCCTAACACTAACCCTAACCCTAACCCTAACCCTAACCCTAACCCTAACCATATCAGCCCATACGTTCCGGCAGTACCCTGGGGGACATAGACCCTATGGCCTATGAGCTCCACGCTCCCATCCCATCCCCAAATGTAAACAGATATACATGTACT
>NW_014577320.1:487901-503655 GCF_000485595.1 Priapulus caudatus | reverse complement strand
AGAGAGAGAGAGAGAGAGAGAGAGAGAGAGAGAGAGAGATCAACAGATCAACAGATCAGATCAGGAAAAGTACAGACAGATGAAGTGAATATGGGAATGAGTGGATATTTAAATGAAGAGAACTTCAGAACGTGTGCTGCTATTTCAGTAATAATTCCTACCAACTTGAATATTTAAGAGTATATTAGTAATTAGAATATAACATCACTTTGCATGTTATGTAATTAATAACACTGTATTTTCAGGTAAAGTTTATACACGATCAAAACAGTCCTCATCCTAAATACAAAGGATTCGTTCACGGTGTGCGAGAGATAATCAGAACACAAGGTAGGAACAGTACGGTAGCACTGACTCATGATCAACATAATGAGTGTTGCTTTCCCAGCATGTATTTAACCAGTTTTAAAAAGAATCTTACACGTGGCACTGCACATGCTATTGCAATGAAATCATGCGATTTTTGCTGTTGTTTAGTTTTTAAATTGTTAACATTCTCGCTATCGTTACTTAGATTATTTGAATGTCAGAAGAATGTTGAAAATTCATTCGGTATACCCATATTGAAATCATTATGCGTGAACATGTTTGTGCATGTTTGTGTACTGTGTGTAAGTGTGTGTTCGTGTGTGTGTGGTGTGTTTGTGTATGTACGTGTGTGCGTAAGTGTGTAGGTGCGTGTGTGCGTGCATGCGTGCGTGTGTGATGTACGTGTGTGCGTGCGAGCATGCGTGCAAGCGTGCGTGTGTTGTGCGTACGTGCGCGATGTGCGCGGTAACGTGCGCCGTGAGTGCACGCTGTGCGTGCGTGGGTGTGGTTGTGTTGTGCGTGCGTGCTGTGCGTGCGTGGGTGTGCTTGTGTTGTACGTGCGCGCTGTGCGTGCGTGGGTGTGCTTGTGTTGTGCGTGCGCGCTGTGCGTGCGTGGGTGTGCTTGTGTTGTGCATTCGGCTGTGACAAATCGAACTACTTTCAACTGGCCCCCTTAGAAACGTTCACAGATCGAAGTACGAGAGGGTGTATTGACGCATAAGCTTGCAGCCTGGTCGAGCTATACTCCAACCCTCCGGCTTGAGCAGCAACGACTCCGCCTGCTTTACCGCGGCTTACATTCTCGCAGACGCGCGCGTATTTCTTGGAGAACGCGAAAGACATTCGTCGTCTGCTCATCAATTTACTCCCTCAATAGGAACGCATCGCGAGATTACAGCGGGCAACGATCGATGCAGGCGAGCAGCGGAGATGCGCGACTCGGCCACGGCCACAAATCGTCGTCGGTGACACTGCTGGCTTTGTCACTGTTTCCCCGCATCTTATGTAACGGCGCACTGATCAATGTGACGATCTCCTCGGTCAGCTTACAGTCCGCCCTGTGACTGATTGCGGCGCGGGGGAAATTCGATGATTGAACGTATAAACGGTTGACTAAAGACACTCGGCACGTATTCAGTAATGGACGGCAAACACTTGCCAAGTCGTCGCCCAAGCTGAGCCTTGTGTCGTGTCATCGCACTATTTGGCAAATATCGCAGGGCAACGCAGCAGTGAATTTCAGTCGAGCGACGAGTAAAGTAACAGTCGAGATCTGCTGCCTGATTTATAATTGAATCCGCGATGAAGCCAGTCTAATGACTGCGTTTAACGCTTCACTTATTCACTCGTATGAATAAATTACTGTTGAGATTACAGTTAATTAAATTAGGGCGCAGAGCTCCCTATGTAAGTATCCCTGTAAGGAGTACAGCGTATCGCGTATATTGGCGCGTACGTGCGTGCGCGTACGTGCGTGCGTGCGTGTACGTGCCTGTGTGCCTAGCAGTGTGTACCCATGTGTGTGATGTGTAGTTTTGACTTGCCTCCTGGCCTGCACATTAATTTCGGCACTTTGCCCCCGTGTCGTGAGTGCGTGTGTTTGTGTGTTGGGGTAATGCATGGCTGGGCGAACGTGCGCAATCTGTGGGTGCACGCATGCTTACGAGAGCAAATCTATTATATCATATATCAGAGATTTTATCAATTCTTGGTATATATTTATATATATATAATCAAGAGCTAATAATACCTAGGTATTATTAGCTCTTGATATAATCTAAATAGTCAATAGATTCATCCACGAATCACGTATGTCAGGCTGTAGTGGATGCGCTACAATGCGTGGAAGTGTTTGTAAATCTCTCGGGAGTAGTTGATGTAAATTTCCGTATTCACACATTTTAAAATTATATACACTAATGACGTGTCTGATAATTCAATAAGAAAATCAATATACTGTCAAACTATTGATCAAGCTGTTTCAGAGCTTCAGCAAGATCACCATGGCAACCCAGATGGACTAGACTCACTAGAGTATCAGCTTGTTGTGGTGGTTGTTGGAAATACATCCCTATTTATTTTTTTCCCTGTACTCTAGCCCTGATAAATCTATGTCCCTCCCCCCTTTCTACGTTCATCGTATCCGCAAACTGTCGAAATGCAATCTCGGAACAATATAGATTTAGATCATGTTTTCATCTATGAAAGCACTTTATACTTTGAAGTCACGACAGATCTTGATAACGGATGGCAGCGGCGCGGCCACATTCGCCTGAAATAATAATGACGAATATTTAAGATTTTCGTGGAATGTTCCGAGAGAAAACAGAAATATCTCGGCGGTTTGTTCAGTGATGGCGGTCGTATGGGACGAGTAATCTCTCTATTCTGTTGCTTAGAAGATCATGCACGGATTTAACTTGGCGCATCGCCCTTCACTTGTTCATTGCATGGTTAGACTGATCAGTCAGCTGCGGCTTCTAGCAGTTGTGCTGTAGGAATCTGCGTGCCATCCGTACGTGCGCGTGCATGCGTGTACGTGCTTGCATGCGTGTACGTGCGTGCATGCGTGTACGTGCTTGCATGCGTGTACGTGCGTGCATGCGTGTACGTGCGTGCGTGCATGCGTGTACGTCCGTGCATGCGTGCGTGCCGAAGTGAGTGTTGCGCTACATGTGCGCAATTTAAGAAGCTTGTCGTGTGCATATAGATAATGATTGAAAAATGGGCTGCCGGCCCAGAATTTTGAGCGCTAGATTTTGCCACCTGCTTCCCGTTCCTCGCCTATACAGAGTGTAATTTTAGTGCGAGTGTCTGCTGGCGATTGAATAAATTGGTTCGCTTGCAGCTGTGTCCCCTTCTCCTGGCCTCCTGTATGATGTTGGCTTGTATGATTGGCTCTTGTATGATGCCGGCTTCCCTAACGTGGATGCAGATTTCTCGCATACTAGGTATGAGATATCCCCCGAGATAGCCACCGAGATAAATCCTCGGGATAACTTGCAGACCCCGAGATGGGTTTATCTCGCACTACTTTTTAATTCAATGATTTTTCTTAATTACAAGGTCAAAGGTCACCTTTACAGTTTTTGGCCAATCAATACTCATAAAATTAATTAATAAAATAAATAAGAAATAATACATAAAAAAATATATATATATAAATATAATAAATAAATATATAAAAATTATAAATAAATTGGAAATTTTGCAAAATATTGAATTACTATTTGAACTGAAATGTTCTTTCTGCAATAAAAAGTTAAAATAAAAATTAAAAATTAAAAAATATGCGAGAAAAAGGTTCTATCACAGTATGAACTTGAGATGGGATATCTCACCCTCATTATAGATAACCATGTCTCATACTCGCTACGCTTGTATGAGACGGGATATCTATAACTCGGGTGAGATATCCCATCTCAAGCTCATACTGTGATAGATTCTAGCCAGTATTGATCGGTTTATCCACTGGTAAGAGCATCTGTGAGTCGTTAGTTAATTTAGATCAGACTCTGTGCGATATATATCTATATATATATATAGGGTTCTTCACAGGAATTTCAAAAAGAATGTCGTTTATGTGAACCAGTGCATGTGAGAGCCCGAGTGGGGTCTGTGTCAAGTGGAGTCTGGAGCCATATATATACATCAAGCAGTGAACTCTGAGCATGATTGTGTTGGGATTGTCAAAAGTAAACAGACCTGGAAATTAAGGCAAGCCGATTGAGCGATTAAGCCACTTTGGAGGGTTTATGGGACTTTGCAAATTGGCTTCAACATTACAGGCATGTCGGGTCTGACATGCGTCGAAGGCCTGGGACGATCCACAACGCACGCGTCTCAACAACTACGTATCCGTATTACCGATTTGCGACGCGACTTCAAAGCGAATTCCACGCGTGCTTTCAGGTGGCATCACAGGCGGCATCGAGATATGCATCACGTTTCCGACGGAGTTTGTGAAGACGCAGCTGCAGCTGGCGGAGAAGTCGGCGAAGCCACGCTACACGGGCATCGTCGACTGCGTGCGCAAGACCGTGCAGCAGAAGGGCGTGTTGGGACTGTACAGGGGGCTCAGCGTGCTCGTCTACGGATCCATACCCAAGTCAGCCGTCCGGTGAGTATATCCGCGTAGCAGTGCCCAGAGCTGCGTAGAGTCGTAAGCAAATTTTCGTAGTGAGCAGAAGTCGTCGTGGGCAGATTTCGTCGTGAGTAGATTTTGTCACGGGCAGATTTCGTCACGGGCAGATCTAGTCACGGGCAGATTTCGTCATGAGCAGATTTCGTCGTCGCCGCGGCGACGGTGGCGATCGGGATGACGCCCCCGGCCTGAGCGGTCCGTGGGTCTCGCCATCATTATAACCTCGTCTTTAACTCGTTTGCTCTTCGCCCCCAGGTTCGGAAGTTTCGAGAAGTTTAAGTCGCTCGCCGTCGATGAGCACGGCAATCTGTCACCGTCCAGGAGACTTCTCTGTGGCCTGGGAGCAGGCGTGTCAGAAGCCATTCTAGCTGTTACACCAATGGAAACCATCAAAGTAGTGTATTAATATCAGGAGTGTATCAATAGGAGTGAGACAGACTAAAACCGGCAAAATTCAACATTTAGTAGCCTTGGTCTACCTATGATTTATTGTGTTTACCTCGATAAACTTGAGCTCAAGTCTTGCCTTAATCATTAAACTTTATCCGTGTCTAATCGTTGGTCTCACAAAAATGACAAATCGGGAGATATCGGTCCAAACGTACAATGTGGTTTTTGAAAGTTATATCCCATTTTCAACAACTGTGAACCGAAACATAAGGGCAATGCTTTTGAAAGCCCTCTATCGCTTAGCAATGCAAACATAGCAAAAACAACTAGCGAAGATTGCTAGGATTTCAGAAGTTAATACACCGCTGGTTTATATAGGCCGATGTCCGAATGACAGTAATACATGTACTGAACAATATTGTTAAGAAAAATAAAATGGATAAAAATACTAAACATGGTGATAGTTTATTATTCTAATGTAAAGAGTCAATAACACCAAGTTCGTGTTTAAACTTTCCGAAATTCCCCTAGCAAACGCTCGCTAGTTGTTTTGCTAGTTCGCATTGCAAGCGATAGAGGCTTCAAAAAGCATTCCGCTTATGTTTCGTTCACAGTTGTTTGAAAATGGGATATACTTGTCGAAAAACGGCACATTGTATGTTGGACCTGATATCTCACCGGATTGTCATTTTTTGGAACCAACGATTAGACACGGATAAAGGTGTAATGATTAAGGCAAGACTAGGAGGCTCAAGTTTATGCGAGGTAAACACAATAAATTCAATAGGTAGATCTAAGGCTACTAAATGTGATATTTGCCGGTTTTAGTCGTTGGTCTCACTCCGATTTGATACACTCTGTAATAATATATATATATATACAGTGTAGCCTCCCTTATAACGCGATCGCTGTTTGGGGTTCCATAAATGTCATCGAGCGAAAATAACGGGGTGCCACTACAGTCGGGGTGAGATATACGTGCTATATAAGAGGCAAAAAAACGGTCCTACGACTCATTGTGTTAGTATCCGAATTCGTGTTAAATCGGGCGCGTAAAATTGGGGTTCTACTCAATATAATATACATATATAGTATATAATTATATATAGTATATAACTATACATAGAATAGTTAGTAGGGTTAGGAAGGGATGGCAGTGCATGAATATGGAAGAAAGCATCTAATTGTGCGTCGTTGGTGTGTTGTGCGTGCGCGCTGTATCGTGCGTGCGTGGTGTCCTTGGTTGTCAATGCGTGGCCGTGCGGGGTGGTGCTTGTGTTGTGGCGTGTGTTAGTCGTCTAGCGAAGGCAACATACAATGCAGATATAGAAAAGAATAGGTATGAAAAGGGAGGAAGAGAGGAGTAGAGAGAGAGAGAGAGAGAGAGAGAAAGAGAGAGAGAGAGAGAGGAGAACGAGAGAGAGAGAGATAGAAAGAGAGAGAGAGAGAGAGAGAGAGAGAGAGAGAGAAGAGAGAGAGAGAGAGAGAGAGAGAGAGAGATCAAAGATCAGATCAGGCGAAAAGTAACAGACAGATGAAGTGAAATGGAATGAGTGGATATTTTAAATGAAGAAGAACTTCCAGGATCACAGTTGCTGTCGATTATTAGTAATAATTTCCTACGTGAATCTGTGAAATTCTAAGAGTAACGTTTAGTAATTAAAGTATAACTATCATTTTGCATCGTTCTGTAATTAATCAACACTGTATTTCAGGTAAAGTTTTATACACGATCAAATACAGTCCTCATCCTAAATACACAAAGGTTTCGTTCATGTGTGCGAGAGATAAGTCAGAACACAAGGAGGAACAGTAAAGGGCTGAGAGGGTCCTATGTCGCCCCGGGGTATGGCCGGAACGTACCCTGGTACGGTTCCGGTATACCGAACGTACCCGGTACTATGCTAATATGCGTACGTAACCCGCCTACTTCCACTAACGCAGTCTTAGCGTAGTGCGCCATACGCCATACTCCCTAACCCTGCTAACCTCTAACCGAACTCCTAAATCCTCTAAATTCCTAACTCCTAATTCCTAACTCCTAATCCTAACCCAACCATATCAAATAGTGACCAGGGTACGTTCGGTATACAGACCGTACCTCAGGGTAACGTTCCGGCAGTACCCTGTGGGACATCGACGCGTATGACAGCACAGCTAAGGTCGCATGCATCATGATCAACATAATGAGTATTGCTTTCGCCCAGCTATGTATTTTAACATAGTTTTAAAAAAGAACTTAACACGTGGCACTGCGACATGCTATGGGCAATGAAATCATGCGATTTTTGCTGTTGTTTAGTTTTAATAATTGTTAACATTCTCGCTATCGTTACTTAGATATTGAATGTCAGAAGAAGTTTGAAAAGTTCATTTCGGTATATCCATTAGTTGAAATCGATTATGCGTGTGACACATGTTTGTGCATGCTGTGTACTGTGTGGTAAGTGTGTATTTCGTGTGGGCATGCACGGTGTTCGTGTGGGTGGTGTTTGTGTATGAATCGTGTGTGCGTACGTGTGGTAGTGCGTGGTGTGCGTGCATGTGTGATGTGCGTGTGTGGCGTCGCGAGCAATGCGTGCAAGCGTGCGGTTCGCTGTTGTGCGTACGTCGCGCGATGTGCGCGGGTACTTGCGCCGTGAGTGGCGCGCTGTGCGGTGCGTGGTGTGCTTGTGTTGTGTCGTGTGTGCTGTGGCGTGCGTTGGGGTTGTGCCTGCTGTTGTGCGTGCGCGTGCTGGCGTGCGTGGGTGTGCTTGTGTTGTGCATACGCGCGTGCGTACGTGCGGCTGTGCGCTACGTGCGGCTGTGCGTGCGTGGCGTGTGCGTGCGTGCGTGCGTGCGTGCTGTGCGTGCGCGCTGTGCGTGGGGGGTGCTTTGTGGTGCGTGCGCGCTGTGGCGTGCGGGGGTGTGCTGGTTGTGCATGCGTGGCGTGGGTGTGCTTGTGCTGTGCAATGCGTGCGTGGGTGTGCTGTGTGTGGCAATGCGTGCGTGGCGTGTGGTCTTGTGCTGTGCAGGTGCGTGCGTGGGTGTCTGTGTTGTGGCATGCGTGCGTGGGTGTGCTTGTGTTGTGCATAGCGTGCCGTGCATGCGTGCGCGCTGATGCGTTTGCGTGGGTGTTGCTGTGTTGTGTGTGAGTGCGTGCGCTGCGTGCGCGCTTGTCGTGGCGTATCTTGTGTTGTGTGTGCGCGGCGTACGTGCGTGCTTGTGCGTGCGTTGGTATGCTTGTGTTGTGCGTGCGGCTGTACGTGCGCGCTGTGGGCGTGGCGTGGGTGTGCTTGTGTTGTACGTGCACGCTGTGGCATGCGTGGGTGGCCTTGTGTTGTGCGTGCGGGCGTACGTTGCACGCTGTGCATGCGCTGGTGCGTTGTGTTATACGTGCGGGGCTGTACGTGCACCGCTGTCTAGTGTGTGTAAGGTGGCGTGTGTGCGTGCGAGGTGCATGCGTGGGCGTGCTGTGAGTCCGCACGCCGCTCCCGAATCGGTCGGCGGCTCACCAAACCCACCATTGTGCACGATGCGCAGTCATCCGCGGCACATACCAGGGCCTCACGCCGACGTGATGAAGAAGGGCTCTAACCAGGCGATGCGCTTCTACGTGATGGAGACCTGCAAGGACTGGTACCGGCGGCGGCGACGCCACCAGCCCGTCCCAAGCTCGCGTCGGCGGCGTTCGGCGCGCTCGAGCTGGCGCCGTGTCCGTGTGTTCGGCAACACGTCGTACGCCGGACTCACCGTGAAAGACGAGGATGGCAGGTGAGCGCGGCGATCGAGTCGCCCGCGGTCTACCGGGGGCGAGATTGCAGACCATGAATCACAGCCTGAAACCTTCGCGTGAGCTTCTGGGGTGTAGTTATGGCACTGACAGCATGTGTAGGTGGCTCCTGCGTCGCACTGAAACCTTCGCGTGAGCTTCTGGGGTGTAGTTATTGCACTGACAGCATGTGTAGGTGGCTCCTGCGTCGCACTGAAACCTTCGCGTGAGCTTCTGGGGTGTAGTTATTGCACTGACAGCATGTGTAGGTGGCTCCTGCATCACACTGACACCTTTGCGTGAGCTTCTGGGGTGTAGTTATTGCACTGACAGCATGTGTAGGTGGCTCCTGCGTCGCACTGACACCTTCGCGTGAGCTTCTGGGGTGTAGTCGTCGGGCTGACAGCATATACAGGTGGCGCGTCGCACCAAAAACTTTGTGTAAGCCTTTGTGGCTCAGTTATTACACTGACAGCAATACAGGTTACCTGCGTTGCAGGAACCTTTCGTGTAAGCTTTCGTGACTTATTTATGACGTTTATCACAAGAGTACATAGTCCTGCATTAAGCCAAGCTTTTATTGGTGCAAATTTCCAGCCCGAGCTCCATAATTTTGTGTAATTCCTATTATTAACTTCCTGTTCCAGCCGAACCTCGCAAAGCACTGCCAATGTCGGGCAGGAAACTTGCTCTGATATCAAATTAACACTGATTACACGGCCCAAGGTTTTTCTGTCCAGTGCTCACTCGTTTCTCACGCTGCTGCTGTTTCTGCATGGGCAGCCAGCCACCCGGTCGTGACGTGTTAACGCGATGTATTTAATTTCGGTGATTTAACTGAATGATGGTTATCTATCTCTACACAGGGTCTCGAAGCTCACAAGTACAAGAACACGTGGGACTGCATAGTTAAAATAGCTCAACACGAGGGCCCAGCAGCGTAAGTAGTGTCCACAGGCTTACGGTGCAAATAACAGAGCGAGCGTATAGTTCTCTAGCATTCTATAACGTGGAACACTAACGGATACTCTGAGCGTTCATGTTGTTGTTTGTAATCGGATTTGCTACTACGCTGCGTGCTGCATGCTGTTGTGTATTTGCCGCAGGTTCTACAAGGGAACTCTCCCACGGCTCAGCAGGGTCTGTCTGGACGTTGCCATCACCTTCATGATATACGACTCCTTTATGGAACTCTTCAATAAGATCTGGCCGTCGTAGTGGCGCGTGTGAGCGTCGTCTCAACTGCAGTGACGTGGTAACATCCGCATTGTGTCGATGTGTGCGTTATTAACCGTTTGGAAAAATTCTAATGTTGCGTTTGAAATTAACTTTAAAAGGATTTGGACGTTGCCTCGTAATGAAATCGAATGATGGAGTGCTGTGAGGTGCCTGCATGGAGAAGAGAGCTTTGTTTTAAAGCAGCCATCATAGTCGTGAGCATCGTGTCTCTGTCTTGCTCTTGTCAAAGCAGCTAAATCCTGAGATTATGATCCATTGCAGGCAGTTGTCTGTTCTCTCATACTCTTCGCTGCTTTGGATCGTGGGAGATATTAGCGTCCAGAGAATTATAACTGTTCGTATTACACTGCCATTCCAAGTAATTTGAGCTGCGGGTAAAAAAATGATATATTTATTTTTGTTGATATTTGCGATATTTTTATTGACACGTGTCGAGTCCCAATACTAGTGCCATTTTGTGTTTATTGTTTTCCCTCCAGAAAGCTGCTGTTATTGGAGAGTAGAGTCGCGTAATCATGGTTCACGTGATTGCATACATCTGCAATTCTGGGTGTATTCCTAGGAAAGAATGGATATCCGATGCACAAACACATGAACACTTTTATGTAAAAGTCATATCTGAAGTGAATGTCTATCTCCGTTAGTCTAAACGGTGTGTCAAATACGAGTGATTAATAATATGATGGATTGTGCTTTGAGATTCAACCAGGACGTGCAATCAAATTAGCTGCAGATCGCAGCTTTCAATAGGAAATATTACGAGAAGTACAAACATCCAACAAAAGAATTGATATCTGCCTTAATTTCACTTCTGGGTCTAGGTGAATTAAGCTACTCCAATGTTTTACCGTGATTCATACATGTATTCGAATTGGCGGTGGTGTTTGACGAAGTGCTGAGTGAGCACTCGGTGTATGTGCATATCTACTGGCGCCATCTATTGTCTGATAAAATAGTATCTAAAATAGCCCTGGGCTGGTATCATCAGGCTGTGTAACCAGATCGTTAATTCTCTTCCTGTATGTATACTCGTTAATGATAATTTATGCGATACTTGTGAAACAAAATTATAGCAATGCTTCATTAGTCACCGGATGGCTAGCCTGATAGGGTTCCGTAGATCTATGTTCCCTGCAGCATCGCTCTGACAAACACAATCGAAGCAAGCGAGTCAGCAGTCACGGGAACTGTCACGTGAAATTGGTCTTGCCGTGATCACAATCCTATATCATAGAGGCTTGCGTATTAGCTCCTCTCATTGTCGCTGCACTGCCAATAGTAGCGGAAATGCATCTATGGATCTGAATTACAAAGCCGAGTAATTAATAATTTGCTTTAGTTATTCAGAGAGATAATTTGGATGGGTAAGCTTGCTGAGCTGCCTCTATGCATCAGCAGCAGTCTAGTTGGAAGTGCCCTAAGATAACTACATGGAAGGTTAAGTCTTGCAGGCGTGTGACCAGGCGTTGAGAGCGCGTAGTGTTGACTCACGCAGCCGATGAGCCTTTAACCGTGGTTTTCGTGTTTTGCGTTTCATGTTCACGCACAGTTTTGTCTGATTGTGTTTCTGTCGGCGGGGTGTCGGTCGGGTCTTTCGTGTTGTTTAACCCAAACTAGTGCCTCAGACTACTTGTAAACGGTAGAATTGTTCGTAGCTCACATGTGCTAAGCACGTTTTAGTGCTGCTGAGCTCTGCACAGATTAGCAATAAATACATACAGTGTGATATATTGGGGAGGGGCAGTAAATCGTGTCAGTTCAGATGCATGCTGTAATAGTTGGGATACGGGGTATAGTTTTGGTAGCCAACTTACATTGTATAACGTGTTTAGGGGCGTCGTCGTGTCAACCAACCATCGTGATGTAGTAACTGTTGGCCGTAAATATATAGTAGTTGCAATGTTAACGTGGAGGAATATTGTTGAAATTCAGTGGCATGCGATATGATCATTATTCTAAAGAATTACAATAATGGTGTAACTGTCTAGCCCTGGACGATATTAGTAATTTAGCTGTACTCGTTTGTATTCCATCAGAGTCGGTGAGATCTACCATATTATATATCTATTATTTATTATTCCACTGGCATCGATTAATGTGCGACTCTGCCACAAGGTGGCGCCAGGCGACGTTCATGACGCTTGTTGAATTTATAACTCTGTACTTTCATTACATTCCTCTTGATGGAATGTGTACTACGAATCCTGCGCTGTCTAATATTTTAGCTTAGCAGAAATTCGCCCATTCATTCATCATTCTATGTGATTCGGGGTGTAATTCCTTGTCATGTTTACCCACGCAGTTTCACTTCGAAGCGTGACAAGTGTCACGCGTTCTCTGCCACTGCTCGTCAAATGCAACAGTTCAAATCTATGGATGTAGAATGTGAGTAAAATCGGTAAAAGGTTGAGTGCTGACGGCTTGTGAGAGAGAAAGAGAGAGTGGGATAGACCACGATATCAAAAAGGGGGAAAGGCGAGAGAGAGAAAGAGAGAGAGAGAACTTGCGAAAAAGAGAGGGCGAGGAAGTGAGAGAAAAGGCGCGAGAGAGAGAGAGAGCGAGAATGAGAATGAGAGAGGCGAGAGTGAGACTTTCTCCACATTTACCAGACTCGCCCCACGGTATCATTTGCATTCCATTCGTCTGCCATTCTCATCGTCATTGAATATTTTTCCCGCTCCTCTCAGCACGTTTACCTGATTCGTGACAACAGTCGACTATTTCAGTTTCCCCTTTTATGTAACATCGCACGTGTGGGAAGCAGTAATGTGCGCGTGTATAGCGCGCATAGTACATAGGTACCCGCATGCGCGCCCTCGGTGTAAAGTGTGTCACACCAGATGCGTGGGTCTTATGCATCGTCTGCGACCGCGTGTGCTGTGCTGGGCTGTGCCTGTAGCCATCAATGAGGCAGGTAATTAGTCAACATTATCAATACGACACGGTGTCGTATGTTATACATGCGAGCTAGGTTGCTCTCAAACACTCAGCGCTCGCATTACATGTCGTGCTATTTCCTGTACTACCTGTAGAAGTATGGAGCACGATTCTACGCGCATTGTGAGATTGTAAAATGTCTCTCGATGTAGATTATCAGAGTGTAATGCTGTGCCATTTGTAGAAACGTGATAACGGATACTGTATACGCTGAATATTTCGTGGTGGTTTAATGTTCGCGAATTTCGCGAAAGCGTCCCCGACCGCGAAAATAACAACACGCGAATAATTCATACAGAATAATACCGAATATTTCATAATTCACCGACCGCGAAATTAACCACTCGCGAAATTGTCCGTCAGGTCTGAATTCGCGAAAATATCTGTACGCGAAAATTATGGCGTATACAGTGTAGTATGTGTGTATCGTATGCGCATCGTTCATGCCCAGGCATAGTGGGGTTAGGTGTCGAATGGCAGTAGGTGGCATAGGTGGTGGCATAGTAGGTGGCATAGGTGTCGAATGGCAGTACACAATGCTGCCTGTCCTTAACTGTGTAGAAGAGTGAGTAGTAAATTTCGTTCTCGAGTTCTTCCAGAGTTGTTCACAACTACGCAGCGGCTGTATAGAGTTGTATATTTTTTGCAACAAGAAAATATGTCGAGATCGACGAGATATGAAGAAATGGGCGTGGTATTATAAATAGAATAAAGGCGATGTAACACTGAACTGATTGTTCCCCGTCGTTTGTGTTCTTCTCATAACTACAATGTATGAAGACTTCCATGTCATTTAATTAACCCTTTTGATCCATTGACGGCGCAAGTGACGCAATACATACATATAGACGTTCATTTATACAGGTAATATACGGAGTAAACGTGTTAAGGTAGTAGTAAATATAGATAATTATAATGAAAGTTGGGTATTTATGTTATTAATATGTTTTGTGGTTCTAACAATAATCTCATCTCAAAACGACCATCGCAACAGTATGTTGGCTTCAATTTTACAAAACAAATGCAACTACGTACAGTACAGCCGGGCGTAGCTGACTCCTGGGGCCGGTTTCACAAAGCGTAATTAAGTCCTTAATCATGATTAAATCACTAATCATGATTAACTTCTCGTACTTAAATTGAAGTGACTGTTTCACGAAGCGTAATTAACTTTAATCATGATTAAGTCGTCTAATTATGTGATTAGTTAAATATGTACTTAAATCGCTTCGTGAAACAGATTTTTAAGTATGATTAACTAATCATAATTACGGGAAGTTAAGATTAGTGATTTAATCATAATTAAAGTTAATCACGCTTTGTGAAACCGGCCCCTGTTATTCATTGTGCAATTTTTGGCAGACGGTATACGCTGCTATACTGTTATGGTGGGACCCGGGTTTCATTCTTTGCTGGCGTGCTCCGATAATAGCGGTGACGAAATTTCTTAGCTATAAAAGTATAAATATTAGCGACACAAATATTCAATATTGCACCTAATAATTTAGCTATTAATTTTATAAATATATCGACTGTAGGACGATGGTACGCGTGGAGATTGGCGAAGGTGAAGGTGCAGTAGAGAGGAATGCATATGGTTGACGAGGAGAGGGAGGAAGCGTAGGAAAGTGTTCATGTGGCTTATAGGAGAAGATAGTGTGTGAATATTAAGGTGTGGATATTGTAGATATTGAAAATAATGCTCGGGAAATACAAGGGGAATATGATTAAAAAGAGCGGATAGAATGAGCAACGGAAAGGTAGAATACGATTGCAGATAAAAATGCTGAGGATTAGGGGGGGGGGGGTGCTATCTGACACTGAAAGTTAGTAGCAGCATAATAGTATTGACTGATATGAAAGTCACAATAGATAAATGGCAATAATAATAATAATAATTTTTTTAAATAAATAAATATGTATATATATATTATATAACTAGCCTATAAAATATTTAAAGAACCAGTTGCGAACTTCGCAAATACAGTAACGCGAATATAACATTGATTATTTCATATGAACATCTTAATTATTTATACAAGTATCACGTAGAGTTGATGATCGTCGCTGCGTGTTCGACACCTATGCTCGTCAAAGCTATCCTAGACAATCACTGGTCGACGCTAAGCAAATAATTATGTACATTTCCGTTCCCATGCGGCAGAATTCTGGTCGGTGAATGTAGGTCTCCATCTGATTGCGTTTCCAGACGCATCGTCGTCGTTAATAGCAGCAGCACACAATCACCACCACCATCACCAGCAACAGCAGCAGCAGCAGCAGCAGTAACAGCAGCAACAGCAGCAGCAGCAGTAGCAGCAGCAACGGCAGCACCACCCCTACCAGCAGCACCAGCAGCAGCAGTAGCAGCAGCAACGACAGCAGCACCACCACCAGCACTACCAGCAGCAGCACTACCACCACCACCACCAGCAGCAGCACCACCACCACCACCAGCAGCAGCAGCAGCAGCAGCAGCAGCAGCACCACCACCACCACCACCACCACCAGCAGCAGCAGCAGCAGCATCAGCAGCACACGATATCTATAGCCTAGCTATATACGTGACTGGCGACCGCGACCATGGCGGCCGCTGTAAGAGTAGTAAGTGGTGTACGCACGTCCGGCACGTCGTCGTCGTGCTATTGATTGCTGCCGTCGGTGTGTGTTTTTTTTTGCAGGCAGGATGACTATAAAAATACATTCGCAGATTACGTTCCTTTGCGTTTATGGTTTCAGTAAATCCACAGAATGGGACCACGTACGTGACTCCCCGATGGAGACGATCAATTAGTTATCTCTTCTCCCTCTCTCTCCCTCTCTTTATAATCTTCCTCCCTCCCCCTCTCCCTCTCTCTCCGTCTCTCTCTCTCTCTCTCTCTTCTCTCGCTTCTCCTTTCCCTTCTCTCCCTCTCTCTCTCTCTCTCTCTCTCTCTCTCTCTCTTTCTCTATCTCCCTCTATCTATCTATCTCTCGCTCGTGAG
>NW_014577320.1:485196-487891 GCF_000485595.1 Priapulus caudatus | reverse complement strand
CACACACACACACACACACACACACACACACACACACACACACACACACACACACACACACACACACACACACACACACACACACACACACACACACACACACACACACACACACACACACACACACACACACACACACACACTACAAATTAACGCGCGCGTTACCCGACGAGCCGTGACATTGCTAAATTGATATTCGAACACCAGCAGTAATATAATTTCTGCTAGCAACGAACCTCACTTCATGCGGGGATATTCACGGCCCACGCCACCGCACCGTTAAGAAATCGCAGATCAATATCGGGCACGACGGACCGCGTTAATCGGCTGATCGATCGATACCTCGTTGAAGCCGCAGCACGGCGCGCCGTCATCTTTCAGCGGAAAGATGCTGTGATCCTGCGTCATCACGTCGCCGAAGCCAAACGCTGGGATGAGGCGCTTCTTGCCCGCGAACGGTTCGAGTGTTTCGCCGAGGATTGCGATGACTCGCTGGTAGGGGTTGTGCGGCCTCGTGCCCGTGATGACGTGCAGACTGTCGCCGTTGAACGACTTCCGGCCCTGCCACTCGTTACTCGCCGTAAAGTCGATGCCGATGACGAGGTCGCACGATTCGAGGCCCGCCTTCTTCATCGCCGCGCTCACCTGCGTTCGTAAACAGGGGAAATGTGAAGAGGCCGCCGGGCTTATATGTATGTGTATAATTAGCCGCGCCATGGGGGGGGGTAGATGCATGCACTAATGAGGTCGCGTGAATGATCGAATATGTATATAGCAGATGCGTAATAGGCTGATCCACGATGATCTACGCTGATTCACGCTCATTTACGCTGGTATACGCTGATTTACGCTGATTTGTGCTGATTACGTTGATTTACGCTCACCTCGTATATGTTTGAGAAATGGTCGCTGATTGGCCGAAAGGCGGCGGTACTGTCGGTGGTGAGGCCGAGCGTTGCGAGCAAGCTTTGCTGGTGATGCTTACGGGCTGAAACACGTCAACATGGCACATCAATGTTTGTAGTAACAAAACCTCCGCACGCTCCGTCTACTGCAGCGTCGTAATTGCTTTTATAGTGGATAATTTCTCTCAAGGCATTACTCCCTGCTAGCTCGTTGTTTAAATGCCTCGGTCTCGTGCGAGTTTTTTTCCCTGTCTCATTACGCCGTTAAATTGTTGTCACAAATATCGTATCCCTTTTCTTGTCATGGAAAAGATTATCAGCCACTGAGAAGTAGGAAGGCAACTGCTGGGGAGGAGGTGCACACACAGAATATGTAATGGAATACAAGTAATTTCGTACCTTAAAGAGGGGGTTCGCAAAGACGCTCGGCGGGGTGAAAGTGGAAGGAGGGAGGTTAAAAGGAGAAGTATAGACGGACTACGTGTGGGAAAATAAGGCAAGATCGGAGCTGGACAAAACCTGGACCGTCGCGGGTGAAACAAGGAAACCGAGTCCTCCTCCACCTGCGCGTTTTGCATAAACAAATCCGGTCCCTAATAGATGAAGCAGGTGCCATCACGGCGGAATCACCAATATAATATGTCGTGGTGTGATTTATTGTGATTGCGTCCGTGCCGCGAACTAATATAGACTGATGGGAAACTATACTGTGAAGCCGGTGATTCCTACTGCTTTCCCTTCCTACTACCCTCTCTTCCTACCCTCCCTTCCTACCCTCCCTTCCTACCCTCCCTACCTACCCTCCCTCCCTCCTACCCTCCCTCTCTACCCTCCCTTTCTACCCTCCCTCCCTACCCTCTTCCTACCCTACCTCCCTACCCTCCCTTCCTAACTGCTGGGGAGGAAGGTGACTGGTCATGGGGAAAGACATCAGCCACCCACTGAGAAGGAGGAAAGCAGCTGCTGGGGAGGAGGTCTTGCCTGGATGGTAGGCTCCTCCATGCGCATCTGTCCATCGGCGATGATGACGAGTATGTGGTAGACCTGCTTCGTCTTGACAATCTCTACAGCCCTCCGTATGAGCGGTGCGAAGCTGGTGGGACCGCTCAGCGTAACACTGGTCGCCACGTGGTTGTAAGCCTGTAGCACCTGTGGACCGCAAAGAGCACTTACCTTCAATGATTAATCATGACAAACTAGTTTGTCATTATACAGCCCTGTTACGTTATTAGCGAATCCATAAATGGGCCAACAAGGGGAGGTGAGTAGGTGGAAATGGGCCAACAGTGGGAGGTGAGTAGGTGGAAATGGGCCAACAGTGGGAGGTGAGTAGGTGGAAATGCACCAACAGGGGGAGGTGAGTAGGTGGAAATGGGCCAACAGTGGGAGGTGAGTAGGTGGAAATGGGCCAACAAGGAGAGGTGAGTAGGTGGAAATGGGCCAACAAGGGGAGGTGAGTAGGTGGAAATGGGCCAACAAGGGGAGGTGAGTAGGTGGAAATGGGCCAACAGTGGGAGGTGAGTAGGTGGAAATGGGCCAACAAGGGGAGGTGAGTAGGTGGAAATGGGCCAACAAGGGGAGGTGAGTAGGTGGAAATGGGCCAACAAGGGGAGGTGAGTAGGTGGAAATGGGCCAACAGGGGGAGGTGAGTAGGTGGAAATGGGCCAACAAGGGGAGGTGAGTAGGTGGAAATGGGCCAACAGTGGGAGGTGAGTAGGTAGAAAAGGGCCAACAAGGGGAGGGGAGTAGGTGGAAATGGGCCAACAGGGGGAGATGAGTAGGTGGAAATG
>NW_014577320.1:466304-484280 GCF_000485595.1 Priapulus caudatus | reverse complement strand
AGTGGGGATGGACAAACTAATATACCTGTCATTATTTACCCCTGTCTCTTATTATTTAAGAGTTACATAATAAGGTTTAGCATATTCTCTATTTATGTATTCTTGCTTATTATCGAATCTTAAATGGCCAACAGGAGGCGCGGATGGGGAGGATAAAAACATCTTTACAGCGAGGAGGAATGGGGAGAGCGAAGGCGGTGTGGAGGTGAGTTAGTGTTACGGCGTTTTATTATTCCGTAAAATAATTTGCTATTCGCCTAAGGTACTTATCGTTGAGATGGCTCGCTGTTTGCTAAGACAGAATTGCCGTATTGATCACACGGACCGACAGCCAAGTTTTACACGGCCTGCTGGCGATCAGCGACTCGTTGTCTCAGCGTAATCAGCCGTCTCGTGTATCCGACCTTAATATAAGATGCTCCTCGCGCTATTTGTTACGGTACGGAGAGATGCGCGTATTGTACACACGCACTGCACGCACCGGCACGGCACGCACACGCAACCATGCACACACACAACGCGCGCGCGTCACGC
Organism: Priapulus caudatus; assembly: GCF_000485595.1. NCBI lineage: Eukaryota > Metazoa > Priapulida > Priapulimorpha > Priapulimorphida > Priapulidae > Priapulus > Priapulus caudatus. Next base: position 483,746 of record NW_014577320.1, on the reverse strand, counting down.
ACGACGCGCCACTCACACCACACATCCACTATCACACATGCACACACAACACAGACACACACACACACACACCACACACACACACACACGCACGCACGCACGCACGCACCGCACGCACCACACAACATGCACACACCAGCTCATGATCATAACATACAAAAAAACAAAACATACTACACACACACAGCACAAACACACGCACGCACGCAAAGCACGCAACGCACGGAACGCACGCCCGCACGCACGCACGCACGCACAACACACACACGATACACGATGGACGCGCGCACACACCACACACGCACACACACACTACACACACACACACACACACACACGACATCTACACACACACACACACACGACGCACGCCACGCACGCAATGCCACGTACCGCACCACACACACTCATGCACACACACACCACACACACTACACACACACCACTCAGGATCATACATACACTACCACACCACACACACACACGTACACACACACACACACACACACACACACACAACACACACACATCAACACACACACACACACACACCGGCCACACAAGCACGGCACGCACGCACGCTACGCACGAACGAACGCACGCCCGCGACGCACGCACGCACGCACGACACGCACGCACGCACACACACACACACACACACACACACACACACACACACACGCGTTAAGCAGAAGCTGTGTGGTATTTATTGTCCTACGCGGCGACGTGTAATCACTGTTCGTATTTTTTGTTGTAAGAAAAACTCGAAACACGACAGAGCGAACCGTTCGATACCGCCCTCGTAACGTTGAGAATCTTGCCAATTGTGATACGCGCGTATCGAATTCGTTGCCGGTCTTGCCATGTATTGCCACTGTATCGCCAGAGCTCGCTCTGATGCACACCCACAGCTGTGTACCATCAATTGTGCCTGGCCGTCTTATGATATTAGCTGGGTTTATTTACGCCGGCGTTCAAGCAACGTTCTGTCCGAACAGATGTGGTTCGTAAAATTGTTTGTTTACTATCTGAAAATAACTGTCTGAATGATGCTATGGACTGAGACACTCGTGTGTTCGCGTTCCCCCTCTTCATCCTTTCTTTACCCTCCCTCTCTCTCCTTGCCTCTTCTTCATCTATCTGACTCTCCCACTGCCCCCTCATTCTTCCTCCCCTCCCTCTGTCTCTGTGCCTCTCTCAGTCCATTTTCTCTGTCCTTCTATTTTACTTCTCCTCTCCTCGTCTCGTCTCTCTTTTTTTCTCCCTCTCCTCTCTTGTGAGTATCATCCGCTCAACTTCACTACAGCTGTTTTTTCTGGGATAAAGAATCAGTATCTCTTCCTCTTGAACCGCCTCCTCAGCATCCTCATTCTCACCCCCTCATCCTCCATCTCCTCGTCATCTTCTCCCTTCTCCAACTTCCCCCTCCTCCTCCTCTTCCTCCTCCTCCTCCTCCTCCTCTTCTCCCCATCCTCATCATCCTCCTATCTTCCTAAAACCTACTATAGCAATGTAGGTTTCAATACTTTGCCAAGCTACACTTGTGGCCATGGTGGCTAGTTGTAGGCATGGATCATTATATCATCAGTGGCGGACACACCTGACCGCTGTTTAAAAAAAATAGGCTAGCGTTTTTTGGCGTTTTGGTAGTGTTCTTATCAGATAACCATTCCGACTAGTTAGTTGGAAAAACGCGAACTTCTATAAATCTGTTATATAAGAATTTCATCATTTATAGGCGCTCCTAGTACAGTTAGCGAAATAGTCGTGCATTTTCTTACCCGCATATCTCATAATTGACTAACTTGGGTCGTGAAATAATCAAATAATAGCATTTTCGACAGCACAATGCGATCTATGAATTAAGAAAATCACGTCCGAGAATAACGACGAATAAAGAGATGCGCTTGATTTGAAATTCAACGCAAATACAAAGCCATTGCCGACTAGGGGGGTAGATATATACGTGAATAAGAAGCACTCAATAATGAATCAAAACTGCACGATGCTGCAATCTACACAAAATGCGGTTTACATTTTAATTCAGCAACTCTGTCATACAAGTGTTATTACATAATAATGTTACGAAAGACTGACAATATCCAATTTTAAATATGTAATGTTAATTTTCGCAACCACACCTTGTAGGCCTACGTGAGTGCAGGGTCCGATGCTACACACATCATATCGTGCGAAACTGTCGTACGGTTGTTGTTGTTTTTATAAAAGTGACTTAATTGGAAGTGACTTTAAAGCGATGTGTGATTGTTACTGCCTACTCGTAACGGAGTTTTACTTGGGAATTGATGTGATTAGCTGACAGCGTAGCTGCCGAAATAAAGCTCTCTAATGAAGCGAGTGAGATCGAAGGTTGTAAGCCTAGAGTAAGCGAATCCCCCCCCCCACACACACACACGCACACGCACACGCACACGCACACGCACACGCACACACGGACACGGACACGGACACGGACACGCACGCACGCGCGCGCGCGCACACGTGCGTATGTAGTTGGAGTGTATTTAATGGTAATGGTAATGGTAATGTTCCATGCACCTTAAAAAATTCTGAGAAATTACGAGGTTATCATCGCAGAACTCCCGACACCGCCCATCCTGATGTCACAAAGCTATATGTAAACAAACAGGCGTGTTGCGAGGTTCCTGCCTCCGATATCCATTTCGAGGCCCGCTAAGCCAAGCATAAAGCACGCGGGCAAGACGTCACACACACAGCTACGTTCATTGGCTAAAACAATCGAGTAGCGCGGTCAGGGATTTTCGGAATTCTTTAATTTTAAGAAAAACTTCAATTTTCAATGAATGACGCACTCGTTCACTTCCGAAAGCAGGTAAAAATGCCGAATTTTTCAACTTTGATGCAAAATGCATTGCCCGGGCCTTTCATTATTTACGAAAAGCAAACGATCTCGCCAAACACCTACACGCAGTAACTGGTCACGTGGTTGACGCCCCATTCAGTGTCAATCAACGAAGAAGGCGGGGCTTATTCTGATTACGGAGATGCGAAAATGCAACATAAAGGACGTAGCGCAGTGCGCTAAACAGCGTGTTATTTTCGCCAAACTCTATCGTAGGAAACCGTTCTAGCCTAGCAGAATGCCCTGGTTCTTGAGATCGACGATTCCGTACCTCAATGGGTCCCCACCTTTAAAATTATAACGGAGAGGTGCGGCATACGATGTGATTGGAAGACGCAAAGTGTCAATCCTCGGCGCGCCTCGGCATCATGGCCGCATCACGTCAAAAAAGCAAGCAATCGCGTGCCAATCATCAGGCTGCGCCCATCACGCCCATAACGTCAAGCGAATAAAGCATGCAACCCTCTCCCCTGCTCATTGCTCCTCCTCTTGTTATTGTAATCTCTAGTAACTGCGCCTATAACCCTCTCCTATACTGGCAGACATCTAGCTTAGTTTAGTCTGAAAGTACATACGTCTCTTATGTTTAACTGTTGTGACACTCGAACCACTCCGAACATTTACGCACAGCATTAATCCTCGAACACTTCGTACTTCAGTAAATTATAGGTAGGTATAATAGTTTGAATTTAATCTATATTGAAGTTCCAGTACGCAGAAATGCACTTGAAATTTACATAAATATCTTTATTTTTTAAACTGCATGACAAAAAACGACAAATTAAAATGACTTTTTTTTACAATAATAAAGTTACAAGCAGACTAAGGCTGGCAGTTTTTTTCGTTTATACATCAGTGTTCAAAAGCATATGAATAAAACGGCACTACATGCAAATTTTTTATCCCACCTGATCAAACATAAATCGAAAACATATTCCTGATAAAACTACGACTTACTTACCTTACTTACCTTTACTTTACTTTACCTTATATAAAATTTTCTTATACTAAAATGAAAACAATTGTGTAATACCATACCGTATAAACAATGCATACGATTACAGTACCAAGTTTGAACGTCGCTGTTATGGCTACTTTTACCACTTCACACCTTTCTTATATCGTGGAAAGTATTTACATATCCGCATAAGATTTCAACAATGTATTTTCCCCACAATGAATGGTAATACGTATAAACAACACTATAAAATGTGAGCCAGTATATGCAACAACGGACAAAATACACCTTCAACTTGCTCACAGTTTTCATAGCTATGCACGCTGGCATCATATTTTAAACCGTTTATGATGAATTTCCGAATATTTACACTTCCACAAACTACGTGTACAAAGTACATACTTTATTCGGCAGTGTGAGATCCCACTAGGAGTAACGGGGGATATTATTAACAACTATTCTGCAGGGTTTGGCTTGGGTTTCACGTTGGCATCAGCGCACGGTGCCAAAGAGTGATGGCACAACAGTAAGAAGGAAACATTTTCACACTAGCCAGCTCCTGGCACGAGAGACTACTACTCTCATGCCGGGACACTAGAATAAGTATAAATCCCCGATACTGCCTGACCACTACCGTCACGACATACGATTTGCCTACTGCAGATCATCGATGTCGTCACCACAATGTCAGTACATTGTCGATCCTGATCACGTATATCTACCTAGGTCTAGAACTATAGCCGTTCACAGCGCGCCCTAGCGCCTGCGGCGGAGCAAAGGGCTATAGTTCTAGAGCTAGTATCTACCATACACAGTGGCCACTCTACGAGTGAGAAATATGCACAACCCTGATGTGCAGCACACACTGGCGGCACCTCCAGGACTGAAATACAAATAATATAGATGTCGCAGCCAAGACAATTAAAATGATGGCCTCGTGATGGCGATTAAAATTCAGTGCTACTCGAGAAGTGATGCAAGATAGTGTTTACGACCACACAAGAAAGAACTGCTTAGAAACAAGTCGCAACACAGACTCAGTAGTTCGGTCCTTGCCCATATGCATGAATCATGCAGCAGACTGACTAACGCCTGCTTATGCTGAGTCACTTACCGAGCAGATGAGCATGTTTAAAAGCTAAACTAATTAATTACTGACCGATCAAACAATTACAAAAACGACATCGAAAACATTAACAAAACGAACACACAGGCAACCATGATAATAATGTATTGGCAGGTGGCTACACTCTAGTCACAGTCTAGTGACGTGATCAAATCGAAAAACCTGACAGAATGGACGAGGCAAGTGGCGCCACCGCCACCGCCACCGCCACCACTCGCAAATGGAGATAATGTAAACGCCGCGTAGAAATCTGCCCGACTAACCACCAGCAGATGGCATCGCCGACCGGAGCGGAACTAACGTAAAAAGAGCGTGCGTCGCCCCGCGCGACCTCGCACCTGCCTCAGGATCGGAACACGTGGACGACGCGCGTGACGTACTGCCGACATATCGGACACTCGCTCAGCCTCTTGCCGCAGCTGGTACAGGTGAGCATGTGGCCACACTCCAGCAGCACGCAGTCGACGACGGCGTCCATGCACACCTTGCACATGAACTCCTCCTCGCTGGCTCCCCCTGCTGGTGATCCGGTCGCTGTAACGTCGTCCGCAGCTTCGGCTGGAACCGATGCGGGAGACGCAAACGTTACGGCAGAGAATTTCCATTTAGGTCGATTATATTTATAATATATATGATATATGCATATATATGTATATATATATATATATATATATATTGCTCACCTACCCGCGTGGCCGCGTGCGGGTAGCGACGCTGTTTCAGGGGTCTGTTGAGATACAGCGCCACATAGCACAAACGAACAGGTGAACTAACTTGGAAAATTCCTTGTGTGAAAGCGAGGTTTCGGCTTCTAACTTTTAAATGCGCTCCTATCTCGTCGATGCTTTGAGAATCAATGATGTCGGATTTCAAGAAATGTCATTATATATATACTACGAAAATAGATAAGACTAGATATTTTTTTGGATAATAAGAAAGCTTTAGTAACATTAGCCAGACAGCCACCGTCCTCGTCTGCACATGATCACGTCGTTAGAGCTACGGTTGCAAACCCACGCGTCCCACACACTCGATAAGACATTATACATCATGATACACCGTGAGAAGGTCATAGCCGATGATTGAATCTGAATACGGTACGAAGGAAAATTAGGGTAGTAATGGCATATCTGCCGTCTTACTGATTGGAGTGTTCCATGTATAACATGCACTGAGAAATGTATTGCAATTCGCTTATTTATAAGGATTATCCTGTAACTACGGTACTGCGCAATTGGTCCGCATTCTATTACCGTTTTCGATTATAATTTACCGGTTGCAGTTAATACCTGTAGACATCAGCTGCAGACGGAAATTACCAGCGTAATCGAACGAGATTTTAATAGGGAAAATGTTATCAAATAACGGTAGCTTAAAGAAGCCATTAATTTTGTGCGTGCTCACGGCTGCACCTGTCAGGTGAGAGCGAACATCGATCGCATCTACAACGACACGACGGGGACAGGTAAATATACCTGAGCTCACCATGAGATGTCGCAACCGAAACATCATCGCAGGCGGGAAACTGGTTAATTTATCTCACATCGCCGCGTGAATCCCGTTACGTCACGGAACTGACTTCTGTACGTCACGAGTCCTTACCGGTTACGTCACGGAATTGACCTCTGTACGTCACGCGTCGTTACCGGTTACGTCACTGCAATCTATAGTTAGCATACCGCGATAGCATACCGCGAGGCTGCGCGATGTTCCAACTCTCGCTCGCTCTTCGGTAATCGCAATTACCGACGGTAAGCTCAAGCGACGACCGCGTTGCTATCGCGTGAAAAGCGCCCGTCCGCGGTCTGTATTCCCGACAGCGAGGCAGTAAATTTACCGCGGGATCGTTGATGTCGAGGAATTATGCGTCAGCGATCAGGATTTAGCAAAACGGTGTCGCTGTCGGTGAAGGGCGAGTGTGTAATGAAATACAGCAGCAGCAGCAGCCGACACTATAGGTGATTCTCTCTTCTCGAGGGTGTAGATGGAAGTATATACCGGAGACTCAGATCGGATCATTACTCACGCAAACAGAACGGCGCGATCGAACGCCGGCGGCTGATCGACTGCGCTTCGGAGAGCGCGACTTGCAGCGACGGGCTCATGCCGAGTCTATTCCTGTACGTGAATCATCGTAATCATCATAATCATCATCATCACCATCGTCATAATCATCATAGTCGTCGTCGTCGTTGTCGTCAATTAAAAACCGAGATCCTAAAATAGACTGGCTTGCATCCACGTATGAACGACCTTCACGCAACCTTGGTCACTAGAATATAGGAGGAACCAAATCGTAATACCCTCTATTATTTTCCCCTACGAATGCAACCATAGGTTATAGCGTGAGGCGTAAAACGTCCATAATTTTATGGTTATCGTAAAAAACCCACCATTATTTACCGTCAGACGTTATTTTCTGCCTAGCGTAATGCGTGCTTCTCTTCTAGAAATTAACGTTGGCGTGAAAGCACGAAATTCTTTACGATGAACTTCGCCTGACGTGAATTTTATACGGATTCTTAAACCGCTTGGGACTCGGCTCGTTTTAAGTAGTTTAATCAACAGACTTTAGTGAGAGTTGGAAATATTTGCTGAGAACTGATGAAAACGGATTCAAATATTGACTTCGAACTGAGAAGAACCTTATTACGGAAGAAGAGAACGGAACCTACAGGAAGAAGGGCTAATTAACCGGGATTCTACGAGCGGATACGCGCACGTACGTCCCTGCAGAGCATTATATTACATGCTCCAGTGTATTGCGACTAGACACCGCGTGCGTGAGGGCAAAACAAGATATGAAACACACATGTAGGCCTACATTACTGCAGAGAATTATCTCGTTCTCCAGTCCAGTGTACTGCGCGTATCACGTATATATGCCGCCCACATACGGGGCAAAGATAGTTACAGAACTATATATTTCTCACCCTTTACTCGACCTTCGAACGCCGGCGTCCTGCTGCTGCTGGTAGTATCTCTCTCTATCTCTCTCTCTCTCTCTCTCTCTCTCTCTCTCTCTTCTGACTATGTCAGATGAGCTAATAAAAAGCAACGGCTTGAACTCAGTGCTCAGTGTTTTACCATAATTAATAGAAAGATATATGTATATTATAATTAACACACATGCTTCTACACAGCAAGCAACTTGGCTGTTGTTTTTTATACCAGTTTTTATTTCAATGGTGGTATATGGACTATAAAGAATCTAATGATACATGATTCCGAACAGAACATGCCTTCAACCAATAAAATATAACCTATACGAACAGAATGGCACTCTACACATGTCCGATCTAACTAGTGGTTAATTGAGTTAAACTTTAAGCAGGTATTTTTTTATGCAACATAAATGAAGTGTTAGTAGATATTATTTTGTAAGGTATTTATAGGGTTTTATAATAGCTGGGGCATTTATCATGCAACAGTGCCCAGCTAAATAAAAAGATTTGCTTATCCTTATCACATAACCACAGAATAAATGGTAAGCCTATGTAACATTTGTAGTCTTGAGCTCACAAACTTAAAATAAAATGGCCCTCATTCACCATTGTGTAGCGAGAAAGGGGACATAATTTTAGATAACGCCAGTCATTGACACCTGCAATGCAGCTTGCCCAGTCGCTGCCCAGTCGCTGCAACTTTTTCACCTAATATGACGCTGTGTCGTTCGCCGCTGCAGTATATACGATTTAACCCAAAAATTCAAGTGTACATCAGCACCATGCATGCCACCATAGCATCGAAAAACATAGCTCAGCATAGCCATCTATAGTATACTGTATAGGTTAAATGGCTTGCTGTAGCCTGTAGGCCTAGGCCTAGCTCTAGGACTATACTATAGCCCGCGTACAGTTGCCGCAGGCTGCTTGCTTGCAGCATATAGCTTGTGCAGGCATAGCACGCTTGCCTGCGGCAGCGATCCGCGGGCTATAGTACTAGAGCTAGACTAGGCCTAACATTTTAGTTATTTACTTTACTCTTTATTAACTTTACTCTGTAATGTCTGTAATGTTTTATCTGTCAATAAAACAGAAAAATATACTCTAAGGTCTATAGCCAGTATAGGTCTAAAATTAAGCATGAATTTGAACTATTAAAAATGAAAAATGTAACTATATAACCATAAATAAGGGAAGTATAACTAGTAAGTAGTATTACTATTACTATTAGTAATACTGATACCAGGCCCGTAGCCAGGGGGGGTTTGGTTCGAACGAACCCCCCCTTTTAAACACCCTTTACGTATTTTTTTAATTTGTTTTTTTTTATACATATATATATACACATGTATATAGAAGTAAAAACACATGGACACCCATGCAGATATAGAAAAATATGAAATGAAAATAAGTTCGCCAGAATCTGTTGTTGTTGTGAAGCCTGAGGAAAAGACATATGTTCTTGAAAGCTTGCCAAATAAAAAATTGACACCTCATTCTATTTTTATATCTATATTTTTCTATAAATTATCTACATTGCATGCTGCCATTGCTTACCTTTGACTTTGTTTTCACAATGCTCCCTGTACAGTCTGTGTACTTTGTCTAGCAACTCCTGCTTCTCACAGCAGCCCTTGTAATCGACGAAATTCGTGAAGAGTATCTCTTTCAGCTGTCGTATCGTCAGAGCGGCGATTTCATCATAGACCAATATGTCATCCAGTGTCAAACACTTTTTCGTGAGTCCTTGAAATTGAGCATCAACTGACTGTGAAGAAAAATTATGCTTTGTGTAAAAAAGTGGGATAAAAAAACTAGCAAGATGTTCTGTACATATTGCCTAGAGCAATAACCAATGCCATGAAATCGTCCTCGTATTCGGGTTGTCATACGTTCGTAAAACTACCCGGTTAGCCAAGGATAGTGTGTGCACACTGCAAAAATTTAATCTGGGCCCGGACTAGTTTGATGTAGGATCAAATATTTGCTGTCTGTACGTGGTGTTAGATTAGCTGCTTATTGCGATGCGAATCAGGAACGATGAAGGACTTACTCGTTGATCAGTGTTGTGTGGCACCTCGGAACTGCTCTCACTACTAGCAACTGGTTCCCTAGTCGACGACTGGCTGCCTACGCCTGCTTCCTGTGACTCTGTCTGTCCCTCGGTGTGTCGCTCTGTCTGTCCCTCGGTCTGTTGTTCCACCTGTTCCTCGGTGTGTCCGTCCGTGTGTTCCCTGGTCCGTTCACTAATGTGTTCTTCTGTCTGTTCCTCAGTGTGTTGTTCCGCTTGTTCCTCGGCATGGTGTTCCATCTGTTCTTCAGTGCGTCGTTCCGTGTGTTCCTCCACATGCTGTTCTACTGGCTGTTCAGGCTGAGGTGCTTGGCAGTTCTGCTGCCTGTCTGCCCTGAAGCTAGACTGATAACAGTGAGGCACGCTCGATGGTTCATACTGCCCTGTTCTCAACCCGGTCGCCTGCAACACAAAACGTCCACTACGTCAGCTGTTTCACTGCGAAATAAAACGCGAACTGCTGAACAAACTTACGCGCACAGCTTTCGCCTTGGAATAAGGAGCCTGGTCCCGCAACACATTAGGCCACAATTAAAAAAGTCTTTGTTTGCTCTCACCCGACCCAGGCTGAAAAGTTTGGGTAGGTAGGTAGGCTTCTTTTTTTGAGGGGGGTCTTTTTACAAATTCAGCATGGTGTCTACATGCTCGGGTGTGTTTGTATGGAGATACCTTTTATGTTGAATGTTTGTTTTGCTTGGTACATATAATTTATTGCCTACAGATTTATATAATGTACAGTGATACAATGTGTAAAAAAATAAATAAAAAAGAATGGGAAAGATCAATAAATTTTTTGGAGTCAGCCCCTTTTTGGCGGGTCAGTCAGATGAGGGCAAACAAACAATATTTTTATTATGGCCTTAATAATAGTAAATTCTAACTAATATTAGATAATGGCTACAGCTGGGTTGGCTAGGAACGACTAATTTCGATTCGTGGCAATCTCTTCGGGTTCTTCAAACGTTTCCTGCGTCTCGGAAGACAGTGGGGCAGTTCATTACTCTTCTAGCTACCACTCACCTGTAAGCTGCAGCTACCACTCACCTGTAACCTGCAGCTACCACTCACCTGTAACCTGCAGCTACCACTCACCTGTAACCTGCAGCTACCACTCACCTGTAACCTGCAGCTACCACTCACCTGTAACCTGCAGCTACCACTCACCTGTAACCTGCACCTGTAAGCTGCAGCTACCACTCACCTGTAACCTGCAGCTACCACTCACCTGTAACCTGCAGCTACCACTCACCTGTAACCTGCTCTCCCTCTCCCTCTCCCTCTCCCCCTTTCCTTCTCTCATCTCCACTCACAACTTTGCGCCGTTCTCGCTATCTCACTCCTTATCTGTCCCCCACACTCATCCTGATTCCACTACCACATCTTCCTCTCTCTTTCACCGTCGCGATTCCAACATACAACAGTAATACAACATAAAACATACAACAGTAAGCCTCCGCAAATTACACTATTTGATCCATAGAAAAAATAATTTGGGATTTTATGTGGTGAAATTAGGCGCTAGAGTGCACTTAAGTTAGATGCCTCGTGGACGTCTAGAAAGCATTAGAAGTAAGATTGGTCTTGTCGTGTAATTGTGGCATTCCAGCAAGTGGCGTAGCCATGGTGACCGGCCGGCCATTCTTGTGTTTGAAACGGGATCCGACTACCGCCTATGGACGCCTTCTACTGTTGTACAACACCTATATCCATTTTCAATTTATTCTTCACACTGCGCTACTCCGTTCCCCCTTCTTCCTTCCCTACTTTCACGGTTGGCTGTCTACCTTTCAATTTATTTTACTCGTTTCATTTCCTCTCTCATCATTCTTCACCTTTCTTCTTCACATACTCCGCTCTCTTCTCACTCACCGTCTCCCTCCCACACACCTTCACGTTTCCCATGTCTCTCTTTCAATTTGTTCTCTACACTCTCTATATCTAACTCTCCCCCTCCCCCACCGTCTGGGCGCACGTGCAGTGATAATGAGCGTGTGATTAATTGATCTCCGTTGTTGCAGTATTGACGCGCGAAGCCGCCTCTCGCTCAACGTTACTATATGAAACCAGGTTGTGTAGAATTTCCCAGCAGCGTGCTGCCCCGCAGTTGTTGCCATAGTATAGATTCAGCACTCTATTATTCGGCTGCACGCACGCTATGTGTCTACACGAAGGTTTACAGCGTGCGTCTGCGAATGTGAAGCGGTACCGGGTAATGCTTGTTGGCACCACTGTCACGCGATTGTAGCCTACACGAGCATGCATGTAGAATATAGCAGGCACGTAGCATGCGTGTAGAATGTAGCACGCACGTAGCATGTGTGTAGAATGTAGAATGCACGTAGCATGCATGTAGAATGTAGAATGCACGTAATGTGCGTGTATAATGTAGAATGCACGTTGGTGGTCTTCCTATATCGTTCTAGTACAGCAGACCCCACGACGTCTACGTCAAGATACGTCACTAAAGAGTCCTTATCCAATATCAACCTATATCCCCACCCAAACCTACCGCACCCCAATTTACATCACCCTAACCTACCACATCTGGCATCTTATTCGCGAGCGAATTGTGTGGCAAAACCTGCATGTTGCAGTATCCCTGGTTTTAGTCGATTATTTTCAACTAACAAACAGATGCCATTCCTGTGGTTCTAAGAGTATTTTATTTTAAAATAAAATCTCGTGAATCACCTAACATCAGTTAGGTTCAGTTCAGTTATTTAGCCGATGTTCAAGTGGCAAACGTTTTCTGTGCAGAATAGTGTGAAGTTGTTAACACTATATTGTCAGCAAGTTGACTCTATTGACGCTCAACTACATTCAGTGACTGATCTTTTGATCTTGATGACGCTTGTAGCAGAAATGAAATTAGGAAAAAGTCCCGGGTTCCGACCGACTGTTCCTGAAGGGTTCCGGCCGGAACTAGAACTTTGAAAAATTGGGGATCCGCCCGGATAGTTCCAGCCGGATCCAAGTTCCGGTGCACACCTAGTTGTGATGAACCAGTATAACTCGCTATGACCACTTAGGTAAATCGGTAGAATTCTACGTGAGCACCATAACAAACAAAAGTAGAATTATGCAACAGCCGGGTAGATCTCATAAACTAGTACGAGCTACGTGGTGGCGACGCAGACTCCATTACAAGCTACGCGATAAGTGTAATCAGTCGTTATGAACTTCGAAATGTAAGCAGGTGTAACAGCTGTTTGTTCACGTAGCCAGAGACTCTATTATTATAGCAGTGAGCGTGACGCGACGCATCTTTTGTATCTAGCAGTTTGACACATCAGCGTGAATGTGTTGTACCAGAATGCAGGGTTATGGCTAAAATGTGGAGCAGTATGGTTGTGGTGGCGCGAGTAAGCAAACGTACTTCAATGTTACATAGGTACATAAACAGGTAGTATAGCTATTAGAGACTCTGACGAGGACATACTCGCCGCGTGACGAAGTGGAACTTCCGGGTGCAGGAATGGCACGTCTCATCCATGTCCCTGTAAGCACTAGAGGGAGACTGCGATGACGTCAGGCTTTCAGAATCACTATCCGCACGCGGTGGGCAGCCATGAAACGCCCCAGCTCCCATAGACTGAAAATTACACACACACACATATATCTATAACTTTGTCCTGTACCATATAGCATGTTTGTTTTAGACGGTGAACTCTGTATAGTGCACATCCTGCATTTAATCGCGTATAAGTCGCACTTGTGTATAGTATAACTAAGTCACACCCCAAGTATTGCCTTGAAAATTGGTACAAAATTAATTTAATGAAATATACATGGAATATGTATTGGTATGGAATATTGGAGTCATGTTGCGTAGTGGTGGTTAATAACATAAGTTGCCATATTACAAAACATTTATTAACAAAAGTAAATTATGCACATAATTATAGAACACTTGTAAAATGCATGCATGATAAAGTATAAGCATATAGATCAATATTAAGATTAATTAAGAAGTGAATTAAGAATCAAATAAAATCAATTTATAACTTTAACAAATAAAAAAATGCAAGACTTATACATGAGTAAATACGATACATAGTGCATATATATATTAATAAAGCAATACTTTCAAATTATAGCTTAGTACAAGTGGGGTATCAAAATTGTTATCAACTCCTTACTATGAAATGCAACGTTGTGAAATAACAATTTTTAGATATCACAGCGAAGAATACACACATAGAGTGAGCACACGTGCCGATCATTATAACCTGTGTAAGATAAGCATCGAGTACAAAAACTTACTCTGTTCTGTTGAAAGTTCAGCAGAACTTTGTTTGCGAAATTCATACACACGGAGTGTTGCTTCACAGTACGAGGACGCTGTACATCAAACAGCGCAGGTCAAAAATTTCTTAGAGTTAACTTGTCCACACAAACCTAGAATTATAGTCAAAATGCAAAAGTTAATTTACCAATAACATATTTTATGAAGCATAAAACCACATACTGATATAAAACTGCCACATTTAAAATTAAAGTGGCTGGTTCTCGCAGCAAAATGCATAGATATACCTACTGCTAGCTTGTCTATTTTGTAAAAATGCACTACAACTCATTTGTATTGATAATTTCATAACATTTCTTCAGCAAATCTGAAGTCTTAAAAGAAAATAGTACTACAGCAAATTCCCTCGAATTTATGCTGTGCTAGCCTATTACGCATGTGCGCATGCTGCCGATTCTTACACCAGGCTAAAGTATACGAATAAATAATTATTATTCAATGTTTGTTCAGTACAGAAAATTGTGAAATTTGTTTAAATCATATGTTATCTACATTACTTATATGCAATCAGCAAACAAATAGTGTTTTCGTTCCAGGAACTATTTGCGCTAGCATAGGCCTACTGTTAGTGTTCCCGGTAGCTTCGCTTCACACAATTTTTGTGTATCTATATGCCAAAACTTTCTCCGAGACAGTTTTCAAAATGCTCTACTTCGAAGCACATTTCTGGCTCAATAAGAACATTTCGTGATGTTTTCGTACTGCAAGTATGCTCACAGTATTTATGTATGTTTTTATATGTATGTATTTATGTATGTATGCATATGTATTTATGCATGTTATTGCGAGAACCAGCCGATTTAATTAATGAATTAAAAATATCATATTTAAAGGGATACTAGACTCTAGGATTTTACTGCATACAACCAAGAGCGTATTAAGAAGGAGAGTGTACAACGGTGAAATGCTGAAACCGTGCTGCAGTATTAGTCAAATTAATAAATTTTGCCCGTTTTATTTTAACGATTCTTTGTGGTATTATTGATCAGCTGTCCTACCTTGCTAATATAAAACAAACCACTTGTCCCTACGATGCCTCTACGCTGTAATAATGAGCGGTGAAAATCTGGTATTTTTGCCGAAAACCGACTCGAGATACGTAGTGGCTGTGACTGTCTCTCGTTCTGGCGATAGCTTCGGGAAACCTCGCATGTTTCCGTCATTCATTGACAATGAAATTTCTTTTTATCGTTATAATTTATAACTATCTTTTCTCGCATTTCCAGTCATTGACGCAGCCATTACTCCACAAAAACGTCTTGTTATTTATCGCCATGGTGATGACCCGCCCCTTACGCTGGATGTAGTAATGCTGTAGTAATAACGTATCGAGTCAGCGCTACACAGCGGCGACCGGAAGCAACATACAGTCCACAAAACGAGAGACAGTCGCAGTAAAACTGATCTTGAGTCGGTTTTCGGCAAAAATACCAGATTTTCACCGCTCATTATCTCAGCGTAGAGGCATCGTAGGGACATGCAGTTTGTTTTATATTAACAAGGTAGGACAGCTGATCCATAATACTGCAAAGAATCGTCAAAATAAAACGGGAAAAGTTAATTAATTCGACTAATACTGCAACATGGTTTCAGCATTTCACTGTTGTACGCTCTCCTTCTTTATAAGCTCTTGATACAACTGTACTTACTGTATATAACAAATCGTCTATACGGTACCCACACGTATTTGTTACCAGATACCTAATTTAAGTGTTATAATTAATTATACATCAACGCTATGAAATTTGAACGACGCCATTGACACCCGCGACCGTGCTGCAACCCTGAAATAGTTGCGCATTTGCCAATTTATTTTGCACGTTACAGACCGAGGGCTAATCACAAAGGTGCAATTATATTTATACCTAAATGCTATTTAACCAAACGATGTTCATTTTAACTTTAAGACAAATTTATCCATAATATAACTGAAACTATATGCCGTTTATAAGATATTACAATACTTTTGCTTTTAAATTAATAAATAAGAAACACCCTCGGTCTGTAGCACTTGGCTGAAAAGTGGTTTTGCGCAACTTATCAGATCGTGCGCTTTGAGTGGCGCCACCGTTGCTGTAATCAAACTGTAGTCGTTAGTTTTAAAACATTTTTTAATAATATTTCTAATGATGATTGAACCATGAAATTTTTTATGTAGCGTAATTTTAACCTAAATTAAAACTGAAAATAACCCTAGAACCTAGAGTAAACGATCCTTTTAAGATGTTCTACGATTATAATTCTACTGCAAGTAGGCAGCATTACACTGCTGCAGGTAACAAACTTTACTCCTGCAACTTGACTCAGTGAAGCTGGGTTTACACTATGGAAAAATCAGCGAGATGATAGGTTTTTCTGCGTTCTATCAACCTCTCTATCAGCTGTTCAAAGCTTTTACGTTATCAAGTGAGAGTCGGCAAACATCTCAACATTTGACCCGCAGTGTGCGCACGGGGCGCCGTGGATACGCATTTTTGCATGTATTAATTCGCGCCAGTGTGGCGCCGATAGCAAAAACGTGCTCTACCCATGGGTGGAGGGACACACCTCCTGATTGCTGTTCTCCGAGTAGCCGCATGGCAAAAACATGCTCAATACGCCGACACCAAGTTAGCGAAAATAGAACACGTTCTCATCTCGCAACTAGTTGATATTAACTAGTTGAGGTCAAGACTTTTACATTTGCACTGCCTATTTTTGGTCAAATAATTTAAAAATTTAGCAATTTCGTCAATTTTCCAGCAAGACTGATAGTGATATGTAAACCCAGCTTTATACTGATGTAGGCTGGACTGTATTGTACAGCTGTCAAAGATGGTATGCTGCACAGCCATTTCAAACATTAGCTGCATTTCATCTACATAATGGTAAGATCCATGGAAACCAAACAAGTGCCGCGGAGCGACAGCGCTCATCTAACGTCTACTGCGGTGACTCTGTGGTGGAGTGGTGGGATTCTAGTAAACCCTGTTAGTCCCAAATGTGTTCACATACACGCCGAAACAGTGGAATGCACAGGGATGGTATCAGGAACCTTCTCAAAGGAATGTTCGTTGGGTTCGTTATGAAAGTTGCCACGAGATGGCGCGTACGTTTAAGTGTCTTCAGATTAAAGATGGAAGCTCCCATCGTATGTAGTAGCAACAACTATT
>NW_014577320.1:454812-466279 GCF_000485595.1 Priapulus caudatus | reverse complement strand
AAAACGCACCCCCCCCCCCAATATAAAGCTGATGGCTACGGGCCTGCTGATACTAATAATTACTAAATTAGTATAACGCAAACATTCAATTTTCACTTTGAACCTCGGCGCTGGCCAATGGCAATGATGAATGACGTATTCAGGACGTAAACACTGTCTTGTAAGTTGTAATTGAAATTTATAGCATACAGACATTGAGGCAGTCTGGTCATCACCAATCCACTGGCAGCAAGATCAAGCCCGCACGTACAGCACACACGCGCGCCATTGACTATATATATACAACTATATTGTTGTATATATATAGTCAATGGCGCGCGTGTGTGCTGTACGTGCGGGCTTGATCTTGCTGCCAGTGCACCAATCACCATCACATGGTTATCCCCATTCAGACTTGTATGAAAATAATTTTACGGCAAAACAGACCAATTTGAATTTGTTTCCTTAGTAACTTACTTTACTTTTCGTGGTAAATGGCACCAATATTGAAACGTCACGGTAAAGGTGTGTCGCAAGAAATAGTAGTTCCGTACAACCCATGACCCCGAACGTCCAGACAAAGAAGGTGGCGCTGTTTTCGCTTTTCGTGATTGAGTCTCTGATGCCGATTTTCTTATCATTCTTATCAGTGATTTTATTGATATCGTAAGTTTCTGAGCGAAATTTTGTTATCTCTCACAATCTCTTTAGTAATTCTGCCTTTGTTTGTTGTGCGTAATTACACGTTAAATGCGATCATTTCTGTGCGTTATTGAGTGCAACACGAGAGGTTTAGTCGGCTGTACACATACTGACATAGGCATGATAGTGACATTTTTACTGTAGGGGGCTGAGATGGTCTATCACTCTATGTCCCCCAGGCCAGGGTACTGCCTGAACGTACCCTGGTACTATCTAATATGCCGGACCGTACCTCGCCTACTCCACTAACGAGTCCAGGGAGTCGCCTACGCCTACTCCCTAACCCTAACCCTAATCCTAACCCTAACCAAATAAACCATATCAAATAGTGAACAGGGTACGTTCCGGCAGTACCTTGGGGGACATACTCACATAGACCCTATCGGCCTATGACTATGACTATGAGCCATACTGTAGGCCTACCGATGCACAGCCACCGGCACTTGGAACGACGAACGTCTCAATTAAAAAAAATAATGGTAAATAAACACGAAATGTATTTACTACCAAAGTCTTAAAGTGATTACGTCACCGTAAATAGTAAAAGTTTAAAAAAACAAGTCCACTTTTTCAAAATATGAAAGTGATTCGGTTCACTTGTTATGCCTTATGGTTAAATTGCTGTGTTATACTTCCTATTCTGCTGTTCCGATCGATGTGAACAAATACTTAAATGACTTATACATAGCCCATAGCAAGCATTTAATGTTGTGATCAATATATCAAATCGCCCACATTTTTTGGATTTTAAACTAGTTGAAAAGCAATCTTATCACATGTGTAAGAATTTGAGGATACATTTAGTGCCGTTAGTACTTACTTTTAATGTACAAAAATGGCAACAAAATTGTTCAAATATACCGGTACACCATTGAAAATTCGTGACGTAGTCAATTTAATGTTTCTCTACTCTATTTCGCCTATTATTGCCGATAATTACCCGTAAATGCCGGTCAAATGCTCATCTGCAACACACAAGTACACCGCACGCCCGACCTTAGATACAATAATGTAACCCAACAAGAGTAGGGTTACAACGCGAGCCTATTCTTTTCTTTAGAGGAGCCCCTGAGTGATTCAGTTTCCCTACTCTTGTTGGGTTACATTATTGTATCTAGCCCGCCCTGTGCACAAACAACATGAATAAGAGAGTTCCTCTCTCTTATTCATGTTGTTTGTGCACAGGGCGGGCGTGCGGTGTACTTGGGGTGTTGCAGATGAGCATTTGACCGGCATTTAATATCGGTTATACACGGAAATACATTTCGTGTTTACATTTTTTTTTTATTGAGACGTTCCAAGTGCCTTGTGTATCGATGCCTCCACCTTTACATATATACCGTCCGGCAGTATATTATCATTGGCATATATCGAAAGCTATGTGCAGTTTACATAATGCTTTTAGTTGTGTGCCAACGTTTTTTTACCCAAATTTCAATTTCAATAGCTTGCTCTGTTATTCATGCATCTGCTCGCGGGCCGCGGCATTTGATAGCAGTGACGGTATAACGTTAGCCAATATTGTTATTGAGCGTTCTCTGTCTGAGAGTTTGCTTTTTCAAGACAACAGTCGCTCAAGTTTTCTTACGCTGGTTAACATCTTTAAAATCCTATTCCTTATAAATTTGATTTGGAAGCCATGATCTTCCCTCATTGTCACTAGTTATTTGAGGTTTAATAGCCACATAACTAAGCACCATGCAGTCTGGTTGTAAATTCACTCATAGTAATTAGGGAATTAGTATAGTTCCCCCCTTTGCTCCCCCTTCCTGTTCCTTATATAAAGATAATTTATCTCAATGAGTGTAAGTTTAGTAACTGCTGATGACTGATGGCATCTGATCCATCCAAGGATTACCCGTAAATGCCGGTCAAATGCTCATCGCCTTACACACAAGTACACCGCACGCCCGCCCTTAGATACAATAATGCAACCATCCTTGATCTGAGCTCTTCTGAGCCATAGTATTCTCTTTGTATGGTAGGCACTTTATATTGTATGGTTGACTCTAGTAACACTAGTATGTTAAACAGTAGGCGGCGCTATTGGGGGTCAGACTAGCTCTAGTACTATAGCCCACGTACAGTTGCCGCAGGCCTGCGGCAACTGTACGCGGGCTATAGTACTAGAGCTAGGGTCAGACATGCTGAGTTTGGGTAATGAAATCACCCAAAAGGTCAATAATGCATTGACGATTGGTTTCCCACTTGTCCTGCAAATTTACACTTAAAAGCGTTTCCATGTGTTGCTCGCAGGGTTGTGGCGGCGCAGCACGCTGCTATTCGCTGAACTGTCGTCGCCAACATGGAGGAGCAGCAGATGAAGACTGAGCCTCTCGTCTATGACGTCGACGACGACAGCGAAGACGATCAGATGCAGCAGGAAGACGTCGCCAACGGCGAGGACAAGGACAACGCGATCGTGCCGATCAAGGACGACCGCGCCGCCCACCTGTCGGACGACGTCGGGCTGCAGGCGGCAGACCTCGGCGCGCAGTTCCGCGATTGGGCGTTCGGGGACGACCAGGCCGTGTCGGCGCTGCAGCAGACGCAGCAGATCCAGTTCCCGGTGGATGCCGACTGGCCGAGCATGGTGGCGCCGACGAGTAGCGCTGTCGCGACGTACCAGCTGTCGCCCGCGGACCAGAAGCGCGTCTGCAAGATCTGCCTCGGCCGCTACAGCACCGACTCGGCGCTCAAGTCACACATGCTCGTGCACACGGGCGAGCGGCGCCACCGCTGCGTCTTCTGCAACAAGTGGTTCAAGCTGAAGCACCACCTGCACCGGCACGTGCTGATGCACGTGCGCATCCACACGCGCAAGTACGGCCGCGCGCTCGTCTGCATCGGCTGCCAGACGAGCTTCGATGAGGACATCCCGATGGCGAAGCACATGTCTCACTGCCACGCGATCCGCACGGGCCTCGGCGCCACCAAGGACACGCACAACGGCTCGCAGTTTGTCACGTTCCTCGGCACGGCGGACGAGGACGTGCCGCCGGGCCAGGACACGACGATGCGTGCGCCGCGCCTCAAGATGTTCGATAAGCAGGGCTCGCCGACGGGCGGCCGAAGCGCGCTCGCGGCGTCACCCTCGCTGCTCGACGCCGCAGCCGCCGCAGCCGCCGCCGACAGCGCGCGCAAGCACGCCAGCCGCTACTACAACTCCGACCCGACAACGCAGAGTCTCGACGACTCGTGCATGCCGATGATGTCGCCGCTGCACTCGCCGACGGCTACCATGGCGACGTCGCGTGCGCCGGCGATCACCGCGGCAACGTCCAGCAACACGGCGTACTTGCAGCAGGCGTACAATGTCTCCAACGCTGGCACCGGATACGCGACCTCCCCCGTGTCCCAGGTGACGAGCAGCGGTGGCTTCTCGCAACGCATCATCGGTACTAACACGATAACCGGCACACCCATAGTGGAGAGTAGTCAGCGGCCGTCTCACGGGATGGCGCAGAGTCCGACGTGCCCCCAGGTGGCCTCGGTGAGGTCGCTCCCCTGCTACAATCGAACTCTTGGTACGCAGACTGTGGAGTCCGGCATCTGCTCGGACCAGTTCACGTGTCCTGCGTGCAACATTGACTTTAAAGAAAATGCCCTTTACCTGATGCACAAGACGCTTCATGGGCCCGAGTCGCCGTGGCAGTGTAGCCAGTGCCAGGAGAGTTTTCCTGATAAGTATGGCTTCATGGCCCATCTTCTCAATCGCATGTCGCACAACTGAGCCTGTGTTTCCAACCTAGAAACTCAGCCATGAACAACAACAGTGTAAGATGTGACTGTTTAAAAATTTAAAACCAACATTTTAATGTTAGTGCATCTCATATGTATGAATTTATTGAGAGTACCTATATCATGAAGTAATTATTCTAATTAATCCATTTCCATGGCAGTTGTTGTACAGTAGAATGCTGAATTTATTTCAGTTGCAATTATACAGTATAAGGCTATGTTATGGGTTAGAAATATATTTATAGAAGCTTTATATTAGTTAAGTAGTTGAGATTTCTCATTAATAAACTATCTAGAACACATTCTAATTATTAAAGTGTTTAAGAAAAGTTGCTCAGGGTTTCTGCCAGGAGGGTAAAAGGGTAAAATTCTATACCCAAAAATATTTCTATGGTATGGATCCACACCCAAAATTGCATCTGACAGATGCAGCTTGTAGAATCGCATGAGCGTGCGTCCGTCCGTCTGTCCGTGCGTCAACAGTTGGGCACAAATCTAAACCGCTCGATGTACAGTCACGATATTCGGAACGTCGGTGAGGGGGGATCGTGAAAAGGACTCAGGATGACAAATTTGGGGGTCAAGGGTCAAAGGTCAAGATGTGTATCCTTGTATCCTGTATCCTAGAAAGGTAGAATATTTCCCCCTTAACTTAAGGTATAGGAGGAAATACGGAATTGCGGCACAAATCTTAACGGCTCGACCTATGCTCTTAATATTCGGTGTATATAGTGTGATGGGGAGGAAACCCATCACCAGTGAAATTGGAGGTCACAGGTCAAAGGGCAGTGGGGGAAAGGTCAGATATCAGACATTTTCTGAGGACATGGCCTAATGGACAGAGTGAAAAACTTTTTTGTTTCAGCGCTGACCTACCATTTTTATCACTTTATTGGAAGGACCATGAAATGTGCTTTCCACTGACGTGCGAAGAGTAAGTGTCTGATAACCTTTTTGACGTGGTCGCGGCACGTCCGACGCTGCAGCATAGAAACAATGAGAGAATTAGTGACGTGGTCGCCGCACGTCCGACGCTGCCGTGCAACATCAAGAGATGATTGAATAATTTCATCGGATCTCTATAGTTCACATAACAATAATGTTTATCTCAGTTAGAGCCATAATAAGTTCTAATTACTTACAACGACGAAATTTTCGTCCATCTCTCTGATAGACTTCCTCAGGTCTGATGTTTCCAGGTTTGCACCAAAAACATCAGACCCAAGGAAGTCTATCGGAGAGATGGACGAAAATTTCGTCGTTGTAAGTAATCATAACTTATTATAGATCTAACCAAGATAAACTTTATTTTTATTTAAAACAACGAGATAATTAGTGACGAGGTCGCCCAATAACAAGAGAATTAGTCATGCAGCCGGCAGAAGAACTGCACAGACTCGCTGCAATGCAGACGCTAAACGAGGGACACGCAGATCGCAACGATCTTGCCGAAAGTCATTCCGTTCTGCCTTCGATTGGCCGGCATGCCTTCATTTGGTTACTGCTGTGTTGTACGCTTATTTATGCTGAGAGGGTCTATGTCCCCCAGGGTACGGCCCGGTATACCGGAACGTACCCTGGTACTATCTAATATGCCGGACCGTACCTCGCCTACTTCACTAACGAGTCTAGAGAGTCGCCTACGCCTACTCCCTAACCCTAACCCTAACCATATCAGATAGTTACCAGGGTACGTTCCGGCAGTACCCTGGGGGACATATAGACCCTATGAGCCTTATTTATGGACACGTACAAATCATGAATGTAGTTCAGTTGTGATTAGGGGTGCACCGGATCCAACTTTTTAAGTTCCGGCCGGAACCAGAACCAGCCGGAACTTGAAAAAAGTTCCGGCCGGAACAACCTGGCCGAAAACGGAACTTAAGCTGGGAATATTCAATAAACTTTACAGTTTTAATTGGCCCAGTATTGCGCAAACTCACTCGGCCTGAACGAAATATTATTAGCAGGCACATCACTCAGGTATGGAAAGCCATCCCCTTCAAAAATCATTTTCAAACATTTCAAATACACAATTTTAAATCCATTTTAAACATTTCAAATTAATTAATAAAAATACAAATTACTTTATATTGTTCGAAAAATTTAAATTCAACATTTAAAATCAATTGACAGAATAAAAAATCAATTTATTAACTTGCAAATTAATTCACAACTTTCCAAAATAATTGCCGGATATACAAATTCCTTCACATCATTGTAAATATCCATTTTCTAAACGTACAATTTATTTTCAAAACAACAAACCAATTTACTAACTTGCAATTTAATTGAGAACATGTTACATGACTCCCGTCTATTCGCGGACTAGAGAGGTCAGACGAGGTCAGAATTAGGTTCACGACCTCTCCGTCGCGAAGTCGAGTACGTCTCTCCACTATCTTTTGAATATTGTGATAAATGACGGTCACGTAATGGTGCTCACAGCTGATAGTAACGCTATAGCCTCAGGGTGCAAGGGGCGGACACGGAAAACCTTGAACTAGGGTAGGGAGGTATGTGAGTAAGAGCATTAGAGCTTACATTGCACGCAAATACACAGCGAGTTCAATGAACTGCTGAGAACATGAGCGCGGAGAACAGATGCTGAAACAACTGCGAAACATGAGTGTGGAAATACTAAAACTGCACTGTCCAAGCCTCAATGATATTAGCAAAGGTATGAATCAAATATCTAGTAGCGTGTTCAAGTTCTAGTAGCGTGAATCAAGTCTTAGTAGCGTGTTTTACTAATAATGGTGTGGCTGCCAACCTCTCAAAATTACTTGACAAGAACGGAGATTTAATCACAACATCGTTACGTATTTATTCTGATTCATATCAACGGAACGAATATCATATCAATGTATATCGATATCGAATATCAATCGTCGTAATGTATATGCGGATGTTCTATCGAATAAGCGAATACCGGTACTTTCTGAATATGCCTGAATATACGTAAAATCTGAAAATATACAAATTGTACCGCAGATCAGAGAACTTTATGATAAATTACGTTACATATATTCACAGGCCCTTGGAGGCTCAAGTTTCGAAAAAGTATAAGTCTATATTAAGAGCGAAGCGGACGCTTCGCTCTTAATATATAGACTTATACTTTTTCGAAACTTGAGCCTCCAAGGGCCTGTGATATATTATATATAGGAGCCACACCAGTATGAGTTCTATATGATAGTCCCTGTGACTATTTTTCATCGGGAGCGACCAGACGTGAAAAGAACTTGCTATGCGATGTTGGACACACGCACAGTCAGACGTCACCTTTATTATTGATGATACGAGAAGAATGCTTGAAGTTATAGTGGAGTAGACACCAAGCTCCGTCTTTCGACAATGTCAGCAGAGGCGTAGCTGATCGACTCCCAGAGAATAGATGGACTGGTGGTGCGGGGACTCAATGGTAAACAGGACATTGCTCTATACCGCCGTGTTACACTAGGAACATCATACCTGCTTTATTATATTGGCCTTATACCTGTTACGGGTTATTATTCTGTATCATATTCGGCTGCTTTTCATAATTTTGCAATATATCCTATATGTAACGTAATTTAATCATGATAAAAGTTTAACAGTTCTCTGATCTGCGGTACAATTTGTATATATTCAGATTTTACGCATATTCAGGCATATTCAGAAAGTATTCGTATATTCGATAGAACATCCGCATGCATGCATACACGACTACATATTCGTTCCGTTAATATGAATAAATACGATGTTGTAAATCTTCGTTCTTGTCAAGTAATTTTGAGAGGTTGGCAGCCACAAATGGTATTTCTTGCCTTTATAACTGTGCCTCCTTGTGACGGGGTTTGCTTCCGTCATTCTCTGCTTTTTCTGGAATTCTCCCGTCTGGAGCTCGATATCCTTCTCAACTCTGGTTTAAACTAATAATACGTACTACTAATAGTAATACTATATACTAGTCTATATATATAGTAATAGTAATACTAAGTATAATAGTAATAGGATCAGAGAGAAACCCTTGATTGGGCCTTTTAGTACAATGCTCAGTATCATAGACTTGGCTAGAATAATCTCTATAAGGCTATGATTGAGGTTTAAATCACGTTGGCATAACAAACCTAGCTGTCACAATGTTTACCTATATAGATCAACTATAAAAGTATAACTCTACCAATGTAGCCCCTTCACTCCCCAGGGTTTTAATGCTGAAAAGGCATTTAGGAATCAAACTAGAAATAAAAAACGGGTTGTGTTGCAGCTAAAAACAAATTAGGCTGGAAGTTGTGCATGTGTAAACATATTCAAGATTATATTATAATCATTGCTGCAAAGGCAGTAGTGGCTGGGGACAGTGACTACTTCAAATGGTGCATTTCTCGCCCATATGTGAAAATATTGTATATATATATTTAATGAATTCAATTTGAACCTTGTGTTTTGTTGTGTCAGTCTTAAAAAACAAATTACACGGTTGTTTTTAGTAGTAAAATATTACTGTCATGGTGAGTCTTCCTGGCACATCTGCCGATTTGGATAGCTTTATTTATCTTTATTGCTTTTATTAAAACTTTTATCTCGAAATGATAATTGCTAAGACATTGCTGTATACTTTTTGTGACATCTCAACTAAAGTTTTGAATGGGTAACACGTCTTAAAGTTTCAGCATTGCTTTTAGTTAAAGGATAGCTAATATGAGTTATTTCTAAGAATTTTAAAGATGTGGTCTCATTATAGTGCGACAAACCTAGCATACTGCTTCATGTGTTGGGCAGTTTTGTAAGTGTTGTCACATTAAGTATTAATGGTGGAATGTAGCTGCTGTCTAGTAGCTTTTGCTTCTGAAGCAAATACCTATACTTTTATTTATTTTCATTTTCAGGAACTGGTATGAATTTTGTTTCTAGTATAGAATGCTAGCTGTTTCAGATGCATATGTGTGTGACTGATAATTTAATTTGAAATAAAATTATATATAAATCAAATGTAAAGAAAATTATACTTCAGCTGTTTTTCGTGTGTAAATTTCTTGTAAATACGGTATATTTAACAATCGGATTGCTTGACTTGATACGTGTGTAGTCTGTAATAAGACCCATGCTCACATGGCCTAGTTTCAATTAAAGTTCATCACAGTATTACATCACATTGAAGTTGCAAACATTAGCTAATGGAACATGTGCTTATATACCAAGAAGACCCTATAGCTAACAGGTGGCTTCAGTTTTGATCAGACCATTCAACCTCACATACATCATAAACTAATACTTTATGAGTTTTTGTTTATTTAGGTACGTTGATTCAATTTATTTCAATTTTATCATACACAATCGGGCTTTTACAAGGACGTTCCTCTTCATTGCCATATGTACCATATTGCACTAAGCAAGAAAATAGTTTCTTCAAGAATCTAAAAAGTTGAAATACAGATGGGAAACTATGCTATTTACTGAAGCCATAGGTCCTAGTGACCACGATTCTAATATAATGCACTCACAAAAAACATATGTGTGCGTGCGTGCGTGTGTGCGTGCGTGTGTGTGTACTTGCGTGCGTGCGTGCGTGCGTGCGTGCGCGCGAGTGTGTGTAACTAAACTGTTTAGACTGTAGTCGGTCGTGTGTAGTTTAGTAGACGCTTTTCAATGCACGCATAACAAACGCTGAGTTACCTAGCTACTAATAAATAATGCGTTATTTCTTTATATAATAAACCGCGGCTGTTAGCTAGGGCTGTTAATTAGGCCTGCATAGGTAATGAGATGGTTATTTGATCCCTGCGAACATATCATACAGTAGAAACCCGCGTATAAGAACATAGATTTTTTCAAGTTAGCCTCAACATGTTCTTATATAAATGGTGCTTACTGAAAAATTAGGCTCAAAAGGTTCTTAAATAGGTTCTTAATTGTTTCTACTTTTAATATGTACTAGCTGAAACCCGCGCGTATTGACTGTGATGCATTTGTTACCAGTACAGTTGTGTTATGTGTAAGGTGTTATATGGAGAGTTTAGTTGTTGCACATGTTTGTTTTTTTATGGTTGAGATGTCAATACAAATATGTAGAATCATGCTTACACGTAACACATTAACCATTTGTTTAGCAAATGCACAGTGAAATACAGACACACGCACGCACGCACGCAAGCACACACACACACACACACACACACACACACACACACACACACAAATGTTTTATTGTATGCTATTGTGGCGAAGTCGATCCTGTCCGTGTGTTGCCCGTCATCTCCAACGTTGACGATACTACAAAACAGTTACACGTTCATTGTGATCATGCAGGAATTAATGTTATAGGGGGCGCGAGCGAGAGGGGTGTGGGCGCATGACATTGTGATGTGAGGCGAGCGTGCTCGCTCTCTTGACGGCCAACAGTAGAAGCGGGCGGACGTGTTATTCGCCCGGGCTCTCTTGACGGCCAACAGTAGAAGCGGCCGGACGTGTTATCCGCCCGGTCTCTCTGGACAGCCAACAGTGGAAGCGGGCGGACGTGTCATCAGCACGGTGTTTGTTTTGTGGTGCTATATAGGCCGGATGGCTAGGACGATGATAATTATTGTGGTGTAAACAAGGAGAGCATCGTCGCGCCCGCAGTGAGAGCGGAGTGAATCTCCAACGCGCTGAAATGCGAATGTAGTGTGAGAGTAGCGACGTGTTGTGCGCCAGCACCCAGCTTAGTCCTGGTAGGCGAGAGTGGATCGCTGCTGTAACTGGCGACCACTCTCCTGTGTAGTAAGTAGTTTATTAATAAAAGCGTTGTTCTGTACGTCTCTTGTTGCTGTTCGTTTCGTCCGCGAGTCCTGGTAGAACCTGGGTGGGAGACGTAACTTCCCGAGGAGAACTTCGGCCACGCCCGAACTTAGCATACGATCACGGATAGAGGGCGAGAAGGTGGCAAAGGAAGGAAAAACGTTACACTGTAATTAATCGGTATCAGTAGATCTGTGTTCATAATTAGGAGAGCGCCCTAGCCTGTAGGGTGCTAAATACCTACTTCATCCGCTCACGCCCATCCCTTTGCCTCCATTGTCTT